>NC_140924.1:7236748-7345344 GCF_045865225.1 Trachurus japonicus
TTTTTTTTTACGCTTGTCATGCCGAAGTTTGTTTTCTTTGCTCGGTTTAGCTAAAACTGGACTTTAATGTAGTTCATCCATGGTCACCATGTAGAAATGTGAAATACAAACGTGTAAAAAACTCCTGCAAAGGGAATTTTCTTTACTCTGAAAAACAGTTTACATGTTACAACACTGAGGATAGAGGTATGTTTTATTTTAGATACTATAAATGCTACATGCTACACCTCAGCCTCAATAGAAGACTGTCTCTCATGAGTTCCAGTTCATAAAACAATTGTTTTGTTTTGTTTGTATGGTACTATAATGTGCGTTTTTATTCATGATTTTATTAGTTGGTGTCTCACAACTCTATTTTTGAGTGGTCCCCAACACTTTTAATTTTGTCAAGGGGGAACGGGTAATTTTGTAATGAATATTGTATTTTTATATTGTCTCTGGATTTTTATTGTGTGTTGCGGAGTGACACCGAAATAAAGCTTATCTATCTATCTATCTATCTATCTATCTATCTATCTATCTATCTATCTATCTATCTATCTATCTATCTATCTGCTTTATAAGCAGCTAAAGACTTTTAAGCTTTCATACTTTATTTTTATAACGGTTTGTAACTTTATATCTTTGCAATTTTCAGCATCACTGGTGATGATCAATAAAATAAAAAGTAGAAGCTCTGACAGAGGTGTGTAGTGTTTATTCATTTATTCACTGTGGGACTGTCAACACTCACACACACAAACACACTCTCACACACACACACACGCAATCAAAGCAGTAATTCAGCAGTTACATTTCATCCACCATCACGTGTACAGGTTTGATTGGTCGGGATCAATCGCTGCATTGATCGCTCTGATTAATTAATCATCAGAACTTCTCCATCTTTACTATCACATCCAGCTGTAACTGTGATTTCAGGACTAATGAAGAGCTGTTTCTGGGCTAATTCAAAAAGATTCAGGAGATACACTGTCTATTGTTCTGTTTAGAGATCTGCAAGTTACAGCAGCGATGACAAACCACAACTTCCTCTTTGACATCACTGATCATCAGACTGTAGGTATTGTTCACATGGTTGATTCTTTTTTGTTTTTTGTTCAGACTGAAACTACTTGAATTGCTTGTTGTATCTCGGTAGACAACAACCCAGTTGTTCGAAAGGTTTAATCTGGATCAAAGTGATCTGGATTTTAAAATCCCTTGTTTTTCCATCCAGGATCACGTAATCCATCCTCACTTTTATCCCAGTTGTTTGAAGCAAAGTTAGATTGGATCCGTCTGATCAAATTTCATTTCAGTGTCCAGTACTTGGCGGAAAAACATTCAGAGTTCTTCATTTGAGGAATGATCAACAGTTTACTTCATTTATTTTATCATTTTAATGGTTTAAAAATAATTTTATGGATCAAAGTTTTTCTGATCCTACAAAAAAGTTTTGAACAACACAATCCAGATTAAAACCAAGATTGGATTACGTGATCTAATTCAATTTCATAATCTGTTTTTAGTTTTGAAACAACCCAAGATTTGATCTAATCCATGCTCCAAAATCTGATCAGATTACCTTTGAACAACCGGTGTTTGATCTGGCTGAGCCCTGTGACACCGACATGATGAACAATAAGGACAAAAAAAAAACAATGTGTCAATGTGTCGTTCACATCCAAGGGTCGACTCAATGTGTCTGTTACATAACCGTTGTGGTTTTCCTGTGTTGAAATTGTGTGAGGCTGTTTGTCAACATGTCGGCCCTTTGACATCAGTGCAGTAAATATCGTCTGCTTCCTCATTAACCTTCCTGCAGACCCATGCCCTGATCGGTTTTATACTCCCTCCTTTCAGCCATTACTTTACTATCAAATCAATCCAAACAAAACCTCTTCATGTCAAACAAAAATACGAACTTGAGAAAGAATAAAACTTTATATAAGAGAGAAAAAAACTGTAATTTTTGTTTACAGTACAGTTTTTTCCTCTCTTACATTAAGTTTTATTCTTTCTCAAGTTTGACATTGTTTGGATTGATTTGATACAAAACTAATTCCTATTCCTAAATCTTCAATATTGGTCGTGTTCCTACTGTTTTTATGCAAAATGACGCTGTTCCTCTAAATAAACTTTCTTCCGAGGAGCAGTTCCCTACCATAAAAGGAAATTCAATTTAGACTCTTGCGATAACGAAACACCACAAACAGTTCCGGGTTTCTGGGTTCAGTTTCCTGTATTTCAACTTCTGCACCATCAATAACTCAACTCAGAGTCGACAGATCGTACGCTCGGGTCAGGTGACGGCCTCATGTGGGATTGTAAAAAAGATTTATTTTCTAGCTCTTCTCCTTCTCCGTGGACATCCTCCCATCATGCCATGCTTCCCGGGTGTTCCTCAGGGCCTTGGTTCTCTTGGGGTCCACCACCACGTAGTCCACGCGAGTGCGCGCCCCCCGCGGCGCTCGATCCTCGCCGCCTCCGGCCGCTTTGTTGGCACCGCCTTCAGCCGTGCCGCGTTTCTGATCACACACACACACACATGGTCACATCTTATCAATACACTAAAGGATCAGTATCGATAAATAAATATCAATAAATCAATAAACTAAAGGATCAGTATCAATAAATAAATACCTGTCTGGTTGGTGTAGATCGGCCGGTGTGGAGGTCCAGGTCCAGGTACTCCACCTGTTTGTCACCTATGACTCGCCGTAGCAACGGGCTGCTGACTCCGCCCTCTGAGGCCCGGTGCAGCATCAGCCTTAGAGTCTGCACACACACACACACACACACACACACAGTATGTATTTGGTAAGTCAGCTATAAATAGAAGCGTGGAAAAAAGAAGTGAAAGAGAAAATGAAGGAAAGAAGAAATGAACACAACATGAGAAAGAACTGAGAGGAAAGAAAGGAGAGAGGAAACAAGGATGGAGGAAAGGAAGCATAACAGATCAGAGGAAGGAAAGGAAAGAGAGGGTAAAGAAAGAGCGGAAGGACAGAGACAGAGAGAGGGAACAAGGATGGAGGGAGGAGGAAGAGGAGGAGGAGGAGGCTCATACCGACTCCCCAAGGCTGAAACTGAGGCTGGAGGTCGTCATGGCGACGTAATTGTCATCAGGGTCGTCTGAGTCGGACGACGGGGACGAGCTGTGAGAGGAACTTGGCCTGATGGGCCGACGACTGGACGGACTGAAACACACACACACACAGTTATTAATTTATACATTGATTAACTTGATCAATCAGCAACTATTTACAAAATACATCAATTAATTCTTAAACTAGTATCAATTAACAAATCATCAATTAAAAACTCTTAATTGTGTGACTCCTTCATGCTTTTACTTTGAAGTGTTTTTTGTTCATCTCTATTACGTCAACTTTATTACCACATCTGGATCAGTAGAATTAAGCTGCAGTTCTCCTACAGCGCCACATGGGGGCAGCAGAGAAATTATGTATAATAATCCACATCTCTCATGACCAATTTAGACAAAATGTGAAAATATAAATAATAATACGAGTGAAAGAAAAGCACAAATGTATTTTGAATCAGTTGTGTCCTTGTAATATCAATTATTAACAACAATCTACTTAATTATTTACACTTTTTCATTATGACTACATGTAGGTCAGTAGAATTAAGGTGCAGTTCTCCTACAGCGCCACATGGGGGCAGCAGAGTGCACCACAGCCGTCTGCCTCGAACTGTGTCTTGTACATTATTAAATATTGAGGTGTTGTGGTTTTTCTGTTGACGCTGCACTGAACCACAGCTGGACCACAGCTGGCGTCTCACCAAGCTTTCTCTCGCGTGAAGGTTCGAGTGACAGGTGAGCGCACGGGGGGCGGGACTTCCTGCCAGTCCTGCTGCGCTGGAGAGATGTCCAGGGGAGCTGGTTTCACTGGGAGAGAGGGAGAGAGAGAGATTTAGGTACAGTCAGATTAGATTAAAATATTTAAATCAACTTCAGATGTGCATTAAAGTGATTTTTACTTTTTAATTAACTCTTCTCTTTATTCATTCATTCATTACATAAAACAATGAGAGCCGGACTTTGCACAACAGTGTGAATGACTGATGTGCTCAGGCTTTTATTTTGGTAGGGGAGCAGACTGGAGCATATTGTTAAATATTAACCCCAGCAGCCGGAGCCTCAGAGCAGCAAAGACACAAGTAGTAAAAGCTTTGATGAAAAAATGTCGGATTGAGCATCGGACGACGATCTGATTCTGATCTGTGAATAAGAGCGTCTTCCATCTAGTTTGGCTTTTGTTATTATTTATATAGAAGTGTCCTCATCTGGTTTTAGATGTGAGTTAATTCTTCAGTGTAAACTTAAACTAAGCCTAACCCAGATAAAAAATAAAACATATGACGCAAATAAAAGTTCATTACAGGAAGTAAAACCTGCAGCAGAAACTTTATTCATATTTAACGTGACTGTTTCTATCTTTATATATATATATATATATATATATATAGAAACGTGTGTGTGTGTGACTGTCATGTCCTTGTGCTGCAGCCTTGTTGAGCAAAGTGGAGGCCGGTAAATAATTAAAACCAAAAGAGGCTGAAGGGGGGAACGAGAAAGAAAGACAAGAAAAGACGAGAAAAGACTGAGAGTGTGCAGATCAATTCATTCAGGAACAGAAACCGGTTTCAAGATTGGTTCTTTAATCGCTGAGGTTTGGTTTCTAAACCACTAAGTGTCTGTCTGACTCAACAGAGACAGAAACACCCTGCAGTCACTCATTCATCACCTCTACGTTGTTCCATCAACATTATGTAATATTTGACAGAGTCCTGACTGTCACCTCTCGTCTTATGTGCGGTCGTCTCGGCGGCGGTCGGCCCTTCACGACTCTCCACGGGCTGAGGACCAACCGTCCCTGCACACACACAAGCAGAACAAGCTAACAAGCAGAAATGACTTTTTCATTTTCATGCAAACTAGAGTAACAACACTGATAATTGTGTTTGCGCATGTTGGGCACATTTTGTGTCAAAGAGGTTTCTGTGGAGCAGTTGGTTTGTCTGTTGTGCTAAAAACTGAAAGGTTTGTGGTTGGAGCTCAAAGAACTTAACGATGAGTTACAAGGAGCTGTTTTTGAGGGTCATGTCCTCAAATACACAATGTTACACCTTTACAAGTTTGATCTTTTTACACACAAGAATAAATAGATACATAGATTAGAGACCAAGAACGTGGTGAAGTCCTTAGAGTTTGACAACTCAGCAGCATTACACAACTGATAAACCAACATGCAGGATATTCTAGTAACAAGTCCGGTCTGAAGAGAGGAGGCAACATTAAAATCCTGTGTCTCTGTGGCGCAATCGGTTAGCGCGTTCGGCTGTTAACCGAAAGGTTGGTGGTTCAAGCCCACCCAGGGACGTTTTACACTAAGATCTGTTTACTGTATCTTCCTACAAGCAAACAGACACAAACGTGTTTCTAGTATCTCTACTGCAGCTGTTCACACATTAGAAAGAAACAACAAACAAACCCAATACGTAACTGTTACATAATGAAGGCTCTGGTCCAGAGGGAAGATAACTACCTGGTATGCAAATAAACAGTGCTGCTGGGTGGAGATTGGAAACCAAATTTTCGTTATAATAGAAATAACATATGGAGGTTGGTGAGGCTCATATATGACAGTACAGAGTGTGTCTCTGTGGCGCAATTGGTTAGCGCGTTCGGCTGTTAACCGAAAGGTTGGTGGTTCAAGCCCACCCAGGGACGATTTTAGACTGAGATACATACGATCTGATGAACACCCTACGTTCTATGAAGAGAACAAAAACAAAGCACAAATCTATAGATGTCAAATTATAAATGAGGGACAACATCAGTTGTTCTTCAGTGTTATGATTATATATCTTTAACAACAAATAAACACTGTCAGCTCTGTTTTATAATGAAGCCTGAGGTCCAGAAGGAAATAAGCAATGGAAATAAAAATAAATGCAGGTGCATGGAGACTGAAGATTAAGACCTAATTCCTCCAAACAAAAGGTCAGCTGTTAACCAAAAGGTCTGAGATTATACATTTTGTTAGAAATAGAAATAGAACTGTAACATATGAAGGTGGGTAGGGCTTATATATAAAAACCCAAGGTTGGTCTATATTTGAGCCCACCCAGGGATGACTATAACAAACAGTTTTAGTTTTACAGGGTCAACTGAAAACCGTCTTTCTACAATGACAACAGAAGATTCAAAGAAACTCAGAACAAATGTATGGATGCAAAATAATAGAGACAAAAGAGCAATGTCAGCTGTTAACCTAAAGATCAGTCAGATTCTGAGCCTAAGAAACACTGATGGTTGTGCGACTCCAAGACAATTTGTTCTGTGTTGTACAACAACAAAAACTGACAAACTAATGAAGCATAGCTGAAAACTAACAGCATGAATAACAGGAACATGCAGCTAATTTTGGCTTAAGAAATGACCAGCCTAAAGTCAGGAGTTAATAACCATAAAACAACATAGACAGGCGGTCGGTGGGTGGGGCTTCTATGTCAAGGCCACACCCCTTGGACCAACAGAGCATGTCTCTGTGGCGCAATCGGCTAGCGCGTTCGGCTGTTAACCGAAAGGTTGGTGGTTCGAGCCCACCCAGGGACGACTCGTTCTAAAATTCACATCTTCATTGTCATGAGGATGAAATTTGAACTCTAAACATGATTATTTCAAAAATGAAAATAATAATGAAAGAAAAAAGACCAGAAATGCTTGTTGCGGTTACAGTGCTCTGAGCCTTACCTGTAACTTACAATATTGAGAATTAAGATCCTGCAAACACCTTTGATCACAAGGGTCAAATGAATATGAAGCAGTGGATTACGTATAACGATATGTCTGTATTCACCTCTGCGTTGTGGCTTCAGGTTGCGGTGGATCGGAGGGGGCATCGCTTCAACCTCGGCCCCAGCGGCCACGTTCACTGTGTTCCTCCGGAGCGGTGGGGTTAGGGGGGCGACTGGAGTCAGGGGGGAGTGACGGAAACCCATGTGGATGGGTGGAGGCACTTGCCTACCAAGAGATGCCGGGTCGCCTGCAGCAGTGGTGGGGTGACCAGGAAGGGAAGGGTTGACCGGAGTCATGGGGACGTAGTTTCCATCTTGGAGTTGGACATAGGAGTCAGCAGGAGGTGGAGGCACCCTGGAAAGACAGAGGGAATTAGAGATTCATATGAGGAACTCCACGGATACTTGAGGCAAGGCAGGGCAAGGCAAGGCAATTTTATTTGTATAGCCCGTTTTTACAAACAGTTTGTCTCAAAGGGCTTTACATGGCATCATAACAACATCCTCTGTCCTTAGACCCACACATCGACTGAGGAAAAACTCCATGGAAAACCCTTTTAACAGGGAAAAATTGGAGAAACCTCAGGGTGAGCAACAGAGGAGGGATCCCTCACCCAGGACGGGCAGACGCGCAATAGATGTTGTTACATACAAGAAAACAGTTTATAGTTTATGACATAGAATGTGGGAAACATGGAAACGTTAACAAGAGTGGGTCCTATTGATTGGTTGAAGTGGTTCTAGATGAAACTGAGAGTACCATAACCATTTAAATTGATCAGTAGGTGGGATCTTGGGATCATTCGATTGTTTTCTATGGCTCTTTTGAGGATCTCTGGGGTTTTGGGGGCTCCAGGTGGGTTTCTGGAAGCAAACCGGAGTTCCTCTGAGCAAATCCTGATGATCTGAAGGAAACATCTACTGACTTCTATGATGGGGAAGAGCTGAAGACACTGCAGTGTATGTGGAAGTGTGAATGTGAAGTATTTTGGAAGGTTCCCGCAGGTTCTTGTGGACTTTGATAAACTTTCAGATACAAAAGCTGCTGAATACTGAGCCTGTACCTTCGTTTCCATTAGGACAAGTCATGTCATAAGTTTTGTTCCCACTAACCTTGGTGCCACAGGAGGCTCGGTGGTGGCAGCGCTCATGGGGACGTAGTTTTCATCCACATCATCATCTTCGGAGCAAACACTACCGAGCGGTACCATGCCTTTATTAAACTGAGAGAGAGGAAGATGAAGAACTCATGGATGGGATGGAAATACACAACATCGTAAACAGTTGGACTTTAGATAATCTAGAAACCCTTCCACTTACAAAGTAACTGTTGAAGCTCTCGCTGAAGTCGAACATGCTGGCTCTGTCAGAAAGCGACCGAGGGATGTAAAAAGACTCACAACCTGAAACACAGAGTACAGATGTTTTACAGTGAACCACCTGGACCAGCAGAACAACAAATCACGAAGCCTGAGCATGTGTGAATATAATGTGACTAAACGTGCTCTTAATCTGCTGCTGTGTTTGCATCAGGAAAGAACAAAGAAGAAACGTTTCTACCAATCCAATCCTCTTTGTGCTGCTGCAGGACAAAGTTCTAGTCTTATGAATGAAACTAATTCCAGTTACATTACGCTGCAAACAGGGACAAATTGTTTCAGCTGTAAAGATCTAATCCATTCACGCTGCCTCTTCAGCACAACAAAGCCTCTTTACAGCTGCACTGCTCTCTGATCTGAGCTCTTAGACTCACTGGGATTTCACAAATACTCAAACTAAAACACTAAATTTACAACGTTACATGATTTGCATTTACTCACCTGTGTATACAACAACACAGTGAGTCAGTAGAGTCATTCTAACAAACCAAAGTCCAGCAATGACATCGCTTGTTGAGGTTTAGAGTCACAAAAAAACAAAACTAACAAAACAAGAATCATTTAACGCCCAATTAATAATCAACATTTAATGTAATGGTCAGCTGTAATGTCAAAGACACTGCAGTTTTAGCTCTTTGAAGCTTTTCAGCTTGTTTTAGCTTTAGCTTGTTTTGGTTTTACAGCACTGAGAGCTGTTTGGTTTATTTTCTCATTTTCAGACATAACAGAAACCTGTTTTCCCAGAAAACCCCAAAAGACAAAGTCAGGAACTCATTGGTGAGTCAGTGGAAACAAAGCTCAAATAAAGGTGGATGTTCTTGGACTCTCTGCAAAAACTTCTTTTGAAAAATGACGCCAGTTTCCTAAGGCTTCAAGCAAAGCTACAAATGTCTGAGAGACATTGCTGGGTTCAATAACCTCAGTGACAACAAGTAAAACTGTATGTGTTGTACTCACAACAAAAACTCATACATGGACTGACAAACCAATGAAGCATAATAACTACCTGGTATGCAAATAAACAGTGCTGCTGGGTGGAGATTGGAAACCAAACCAAAAGGTCTAGGGTCATATATTTTGGTCATAATAGAAATGACATATGGAGGTTGGTGTGGCTCATATATGACAGTAGAGAGCGTGTCTCTGTGGCGCAATTGGCTAGCGCATTCGGCTGTTAACCGAAAGGTTGGTGGTTCAAGCCCACCCAGGGACAATTTTAGACTGAGATACATACGATCTGATGAACACCCTATGTTCTATGAAGAGAACAAAAACAAAGCACAAATCTATAGATGTCAAATTGTAAATGAGAGACAACATCAGTTGTTCTTCAGTGTTATGATTATATATACAGTATCTTTAACAACAAATAAACACTGTCAGCTCTGTTTTATAATGAAGCCTGAGGTCCAGAAGGAAATAAACAATGGAAATAAAAATAAATGCAGGTGCATGGAGACTGAAGATTAAGACCTAATTCCTCCAAACAAAAGGTCAGCTGTTAACCAAAAGGTCTGAGATTATACATTTTGTTAGAAATAGAAATAGGACTGTAACATATGAAGGTGAGTAGGGCTTATATATAAAAACCCAAGGTTGGTCTATATTTGAGCCCACCCAGGGATGACTATAACAAACAGTTTTAGTTTTACAGGGTCAACTGAAAACCTTCTTTCTACAATGACAACAGAAGATTCAAAGAAATTCAGAACAAATATATGGTTGTAAAATAATAGAGACAAAATAGACAAACCAATGAAGCATAATAACATAAAAATGCAGAAACGTGCAGCCAATTTTGGTTGAAGTAATAACAAGTCTGAGGTCAAGGAATTAATGACAACAGAAATAGCACACAAGGGGTGGGTGGGGCCTATATGTAAAGGCCACGCCCCCTAGGTCTCAAGTCTCTGTGGCGCAATCGGTTAGCGCATTCGGCTGTTAACTGAAAGGTTGGTGGTTCAAGCCCACCCAGGGACGGAGCTTCTTTAGTTGAGTTGTGGACAGAAAGGAAATCAGGTACAACTAAAGTAAACAGGTAGGGTCCAAAGGTTGACACCACATCACCTCTGACAGGAAGTACTTTCAGCTCTAATACCACTTCCTTCAAAACACTCAGATTCCCATGGAAACATGTAAAAGAGCTGTATCTGTTTGGGAAGTTCTTGGGCCGATCGTGTTTCCACTGCAGGAACGTCCTCCGAAGGGTCATTTACAGGAACTTTTACGGGGCCGAAAGGAGTCCCTGCCTCGGGGTAGATACTCAGATCGACCCCGAAAAACTCCAGGGTGAGGCTTGAGATTTACTTGGAGCTGATTGGGCAAATGCCAAGAGAAAGCCCTGAAAAAAGAGGTATTTTTAAAAACCCAGCATTACTAAAATAGCAACTTCACAGACGAAAAAAGAGAGAATAAGTAATCCAAGAACTCCTGCAGTGGAATCACACCTATTCATTTTAGAAACATGACTTGGAGGGATGACAACAAACGAATCAAAGACAGGAGTGACAATCTCAACAGGGAACCAATTGTGCCAGAGAGACTTCTGTTACTAGAGGGGGTGTGGCCTTGATCTTCCACCTCAACACCTCCGAACTTTTGGATCTGTTTTCTTCTCGCCCTCCAGTTGACCAGTAATACATGTCAAGAAAGATCAGAAAGGAAAGCTACCAATGTCAAAGAGTGAACAGTCTTCAATGATCTCTGACAGTGTCTTTAAAGGGATAGTTCACCCAAAATTGAAGCTCCTCTTCTTGGTTCGTCAAATTTGGACGAACCAGGGTCTGTCCTCTTCCCAGTTCGTCCAAATTTGACGAACCGGGAAGAGGAGCTTCGAGAAGCTTCCACTGCAAAATAAGCTTGAAATATAGACTTTTTTTTTTTTCGGGACAATTTTGCATTTCGGGGCTTCAATACAAGACGGACATTACATACGAGCAGCATGGAGGTATTTGGATGTTTTTTGGCGTGTCTTTTTGTTACGAAGACGTTATATGGACATGCACCGCTACGCCGAGACCCCCTGTAACTCAGAGAAGCCACGGAGGACTCTGAAACTCCTCCCAGCCCTTAGTCGACATGAGGGTGAGTAGATAATGAGTGAAATTTCAATTTTGGGTGAAACCACCCAAACCACACGTCTTCTTACCTGTGGGCGTCCTTCCTGGTATAGTGACGGTGTTGCTCCTCGGCAGACCTCCACCTCCTCCTTCCACCCATCCGTCCCTCCTCTCCAGCTCCGAGATGGACCGGGGGAGCGTGGCAGGACCCACGGGCTTGGGCGGGCGGGGAGGAGGAGTCGGGGTGGAGGCGTGGAGCTCGGCCGGCGTCAGAGAGTCCGTGCTGGGGGTGGAGGAGTGACGGCGAGGGGGTTGCGGCTGCGTGGTGGAGGCCGGCCGGGGGATCTGGTAACCGCTGGTGGTGGCGGTGGTGTACGAGTGCACAGGCGGATGCACGGTGGAGTGAGTATCGTCGGCCAGAGGTATCGCCACGGGACGCAGGTGGAAGTCCAGGGAATGCTTCCTGGGATGAGGGGACGGGTGACAGCGAGGCCTGCTGGCGGCTCGCTGCTGGACGTCCAAGGTCACGTTGGCGTCCAGAGACTGACCGAGAGGACTCGACATGGAGGCGACCGACCACGGAGCCGTCCTGAAGCCGGACGAAGAGGAGGAGGAGGAGGAGGAGGGCGGAGGTGGGAGGCCGTTGGGAAGGAGGGAAGGGGAGGAGGAGGAGGAAGAGGAGGAGGAGGTGGCAGAGGGAGGAGGGTAGAGGTTGTCGTTGTAGTCGGTCTCCAGAGACATGGAGGAACCAAGAGGAGGTCTGGAGACAGGGAGAGATTACCAAAATAAAAGACTTTTATTAGGACGTAAAGGGAGTGTAAGTACCTGCAGATGTTTCTCCAGCTGTTTAAAGGGATATTTCAACATTCTGGCAAATTCGGCTATTGCCATAATCCCTATAGTTTTAGGAGCTGGTTCATTATCTTTAATTGTCGGTGCAAGCTGTTTATAGATCAGCGGAGCAGAGACGTGAGCTCTGCATGGCATGTGGTATTTTCGCCAGTCCCTCAACAAACTCATCACATACACAATCCAACAACTCCAAAATGCTTTGGTGGACAAGTTGTGACCTGGACATTCACCACGCTATGAGATGGAGTATTTTCTTCATGTGTCGTAATGTTACATAATTATACATGATTATTTCATAGCGGTCACAACTTGTCCACCAGAGCGTTTTGGAGTTGTTGGATTGTGTATTTGTTGAGTTTGATTAGGGAAACGCAAAAATACCGTTCACCTCCGTTGTGTTCGCTGAGCAGCTCACGTCTCTGCCCCGCCAATCTCAAAACAACATGCACCAATAATTAAAGGTAATAACCCTACTGCTAAGACTATAGGGATTATGGCAATAGGCGAATTTGCCAACACGTTGAACTATCTCTTTAAAGAAGTTAGAGGAGTCAGTCATTAAGGTTTCCACTGTGAGAGCAGCAGCCCTTTAGAAAAGAGTGGGCGTGATCCCGGCTCAGATAAAACCTCTAAGTCCTGGAGATCCAACACGTCTGGACCTGTAACTCTGACTGGTCGAGTTCATTCACCTCCACCCGGTTCAGACTGAGCCAACGAGCTGGAAACGACTTTTTGTGCGTTGTAAGTAAAATGTTTTAAACAAAAAACACAACTTAGAAACAGTTAGTGACAAGGTGTGTGTGTGTGCGCTCACCTGATGTGGCTCTGGCAGTGTGATAACCACAGGTAGTCTTCTTCTGCGTGGCTGTCGGGCTCCAGCTGCCTCACGCTCACCGGGTCGTACGGGGGTGGGACCGACCCCGTTACCGTGGTGATGGAGGCGGGGCTACTTCCTGCTGTGGTGGTCAACAGAGTGGAGATGGAGGAGGACGAGCCGGAGACGAGAGGTCTCTCTGGAACTGGAGAGGTCAAACAAAATGAGACGTGTGTGTGTGTGTGTGTGTGTGTGTGTAACACAACAGACAAGAGGTCTCTGCAAGGCATTGTGGGTATTGCGAGTGTTTGTTATGATTGCAGCTTAAGATAAATATTTTCCTTTAAGCTCAAGTCTTTGCAGGTATTAGCTGATCTGTGAAGCCCGTGTGTCATCTCTGCTCGAGGCTGACAAGTTCAGGCTGCATTTAGCAACCACCAACTGCATTGTGGGTAATGTAGGCCGCAGAAATAGAGATGCATGGAATAATTAGAAGGATAACGACGTGTAATGATCTTTTTCTGGTAAAAGATATAAATTCTACTATTGATGTGTTATTTTATTGATTTATTATTGAGGTTTTCATTTTTTAAAAAACACCATGGATGAGGAGACCAGATGTTACTTTAACATCTGTGTGTTTAGTCTGATTTACTGTTAATGTGACTTCTAGTCTGAGCTCTTGACCTTTGACCTTTAGCCCTTGTTGCAGCTCTCACCCTGAGATAATCAATATCATGAGCAACATCATCCTGTGTCCACATCATGAGTGCGTATGTGCCAAGTGATAATAAAGTTTTAAAGTTTCCAAAATAAGGGTTTGAGGAGTGACAGTGTTACCGTTTCTAAAACACGACGAAGTTCAAATGGCTGAGCGAAAGAAAAGCTGTTATGAATAATACAGTGTTTACACACACACACACACACACACACACACACACACACACACACACACACACACACACACACTCTCCACCCTGAAGACATCTTTGTCCATATTTGTCTCTCTGCATGTTCTCCGTCCTCTCTCCTCCTCCCACTTGTTTTCACACTGACTCAACCACAACCCACACACATCAACACACTGATCCATCTCAAATGAAAAACAACAAAGACTCATCTTCAATCAATCAATCATCCATCCATCTATTATCCATCCATCCATCTTCAATCAATCATCCATCCATCTATCTCTCCATTCATCCATCCATCTTCAATCACCCATCCACTATCTATCTATCTATCTATCTATCTATCTATCTATCTATCTATCTATCTATCTATCTATCTATCTATCTATCTATCTATCTATCCATCCATCCATCCATCCATCCATCCATCCATCCATCCATCCATCCATCCATCCATCCATCCATCCATCCATCCATCCACCCACCCACCCATCCATCCTCCATCCATCCATCCATCCATCCATCTTTAATCAATCATCCATCCATCTATTCATCCAGCCATCCATCTTCAATCAATCCATCAATCCATTCATGCATCTATCCATCCATCTTCCATCCATCCATCCATCTTTAATCAATCATCCATCCATCCTCAATCAATCTTCCATCCATCCACCCAACCATCCATCCATCCATCTTCCATCCATCCATCCATCCATGCATCCATCCGTCCATCCAAACATCTTCCATCCATCCGTCCGTCCGTCTATCTATCTATCTATCTATCTATCTATCTATCTATCTATCTATCTATCTATCTATCTATCTATCTATCTATCTATCTATCTATCTATCTATCTATCTATCTATCTATCTTCCTTCCATCCTTCCATCCATCCATCCATCCATCCATCCATCCTTCCATCCATCCATCCATCCATCCATCCATCCATCCATCCACAGTGTTGGTGGTTGTACCGTCGTCAGTGGGGTTGAAGCCACAGAGCAGACAGATGGACGCCACCCAGCGGTTCATGTCCTCCTCGGACTCGGCCACCAGGTACCAGGTCCTCTCCTCCGTCCTCAGGTCGAACACGAAGCTGCTCTCCAGCTCCTTCTTCGTGAACGACAGGCCGGCGTCCACCTGAAGGAGGAGGCGGAGAAGAAGAAGAAGAGGAGATGGACTGATGAAAGGCTGTTGGAGGTTCTCTGAAACTCAATAGTCAACGTTTCCTCCTGAGCCGTACATATGAGATGGAAACAGTGTGTGTGTGTTTACCTGCTCACACAAGTTCAGGTTGATGGTTCTGATTGGTCGACGGGACTGTTGGTTCTTGTAGTACTGCAGGACGTCTGGTTCTCCACTCAGACGGCCACTTCGCAGCACGAACCAGCGCCGCTTCCAGGCCTGGAGGAAGAGATAGAAAGTTTTTTTAAAATCTCACCGTTTACACCTGGCATGCGTCTCGTATCCAGATTTGACTGGATAACATGTACACCTGGCATTAATATGAGCCTCCAGTGTCCACACTGAGATCCGATTGAGATCCAATCACATATTTGTGCAGGTAAATTAAAAAAGAAAAAAAAAATAGTGGAAGCGACATTGGCTAGCCAATTTATAAAAACAAACTTGGTACAAAGCTACAAATAAATTGCTTACCTAGGTCTAAATAACACTGCGGGACACTTAAGGTGTTAGTTTGTCTTGACATACCGGGTGTAAATAGCTAGTTGACACTGTTACAGCTACAAACACTGGGGTACAAACAACATCCATCATCACAAATACAATAGCTAAAAACACTGGTGGTTTGTCTTTGCCATGCTACACACACCCTGATGTAAACAGCCACGTTGGCTAATAACACTGTTAGCTACTAGCGCTTAAATAACTTTATTAGTTACAAACACCTAGCCTACCTGTGTTAAGTACAAACATTGTTTGCCTGACAAATTCCTGGATGGAAATAACATTGTTAGCTACAAACATTTTGTTGTGTTCTTAATTTATGTTGTTGCTACTTCATGCCACTAGGCGGCACTGTTGTAAAGCTTAGACTATGGCACATGGTTTGAGTTTGAGTTAGAGAATCCAAGATGGCTAGCCTACATGGCAGGAAGTTGGTATGTTATTGTTATGTTATATTTTCAGACCGTGTAACCGACACTTGTTAAAGGATAATTTCCGTTTTTTACAACCTGGACCTTATTTTTAGCATAAAATAAGATCATTTTACTCACCCAGACAACTTTGGTGTCATTTGGAGTTGTTTTGACGAAATTAGCCCCAGTGGAGCGGCGCGTATATCCGTATAATGCGAGAACACGGGGCACGCAATGCAGCCTCTAAATAACACATTATCCGCCGCAAAACTCGTTCATTTCGCCAATATTTTGTTATGATACACTAGTGTTATTCCCCTCCGAGCCCGTGGTGGCATGTTATCAACATGCTGCGCCTGTAGGTTGACTACTAACCTCTGATCTGGATGATGTCATCTCCGACCGCTGCCCGGCGCGGCTAACTTGCTACCGCTAACGCTACGGTTCGTTTCTGCGTGTTTCCGACTTGTCAGAATAAAATGAGCAGCTGGATGAAGTTCAGCTTCCACAGGCTTCCTCTCCTCAACCTGGACTCACTAAAGCTCCAGCTAGTTGAGATAAAAATGGACCTGAATGCCGAAGCAGAATGATTATTATCAGAATGAGCCGGGCAGCGGTCAGAGATGACATCATCCAGATCGAGGTCAGTAGGTCAACCTAGAGACCCCGGATGTTGTTAACATGCCACCACGGGCTCGGAGGGGAATAGCACTAGTGTATCATAACAAAATATTGGCGAAATGAACGAGTTTTGCGGCGAATAATGTGTTATTTAGAGGCTGCATTGCGTGCCCCGTGCTCTCGCATAATACGGATATACGCGCCGCTCCACTGGGGCTAATTTCGTCAAAACAACTCCAAATGACACCAAAGTTGTCTGGGTGAGTAAATGATCGTATTTTATGCTAGAAATAAGGTCCAGGTTGTAAAAAACGGAAATTATGTTCCTTCCTTCTTCCACCACTTGAGTGCAAATTCCACTGTTGTTTTGTTTTGTTTTGTCTTTTCCATGCTACACACAACAACAGTGTTGGCTAATAACACTGTTAACTAAGAGAGCTTCGGTGCCAATAACTTAATTTGTTACAAACACTGAGCCGTAAATAACATCTTTAAACAGCTGAAATGATGAAACATCGTCAGACTCCTCAGAGGATGAACCCTCAGGACAAACTACATTATCCTTCAGCCTCTGTAGGAGCTCAGAGCTGCTGCCTGACTGCAGATCATTGCAGCCGACTGGTTATAGATTGGTTATCGATTATTAAGTTCAGCTTAGATAATGTTTTCATTTTGTTCATGGGCCTCTTTCTCTCTCCCTCTCCCACACATTCTTTCAACATAGTGTTTTTCTCTCTCCCATGTCAGAAGTTTTACACTCTGGTGCACATGAATGTTATCATCGCACACACACACACAAACACACACACAGTGAATTCCTAAATGTTTGACACAGCTATCAGGTCAGTACCATCATGTGCTGAGCATTATGGGAAGGGTCCAGCTCCCATGAGTGTACCACGCAATGACACCTCATATTTCAGACATGACTCACCACCCCAATGTGTGTGTGTGTGTGTGTGTAGGTAGTGTTGTGCTAAAGACACGTCATGAACATTTAGGTGTGAAATTGAGCATGACAATGAATTTTAATTCAATAGGCTAACAGACGGTCGGCATGCTTATCTCACTGTGTATCTGCTCAGTGTGTGTTTGTGTTTGTGCCAGTGAGTTTCCAACAAACCAAATCCACCTCTTCCAATCCCTGTTAATAGCGTTTCCCAACAAGCCCAACGTGACTACAAACACACAGCCTGTGTTTGTGTGTGTGTGTTCATGATCAAAGTACACAGCAATTAAACACGGCCCCACCCCCACCCCCGCTCCATCCCTTTCTCTCCAAACACAGACAGGAAGAGGAAGTAGCTGAACAGGAAATGCCGGTAAGAGATGGCAGTGGATGTGTGTGTGTGTTTATTCTCCGTTTGACGAGCGCTCGTCTTCAAAACCGCCAAACAAATAAAAAAAACAGCAGAAACTATAGAGCGCCGACATTTTCCTACTGGCCTCGGAGGAAAGAATTGAGACGGGAGTCGAACCATCCACATCGACTTCTAGTTTTCTGTTGAGGTTTCTTATCTTGTCATCGTGACACAGTCAGAAAGTCAAGAGGCCAAACACAACACCGGAGCGCCACTTCAAGACGGAGGTGGAACCAAAAATAACAATAAGACGTGGTTCAAAGTAACAACGGTGCAAAGAGCTGGAGGACGGGGTGGGGGTGGGTAAATATCTCAATTTAAAACTCAAGTTTGTCACGTTAAAAATCTCAAAATGAGAAGTGTTTGTCCTTTTAACCAGGGAAGGAAACTTTTTTTTACAGAGTCATTATTGCAAAATCCAACTTAAAAACAAGAGTTTGTTCAGTGAAAAGCAAAACATGCAACATAGTCTGACCTTTCAAAGTGTAGAGATGAGTTGTCATCCTTCATAGAAACTAAAAAACACATATTTTTAAGCTTTCTTTTCTCGAAAATTTGGGAGTTTTTTCTTGAAATATCCTGTTTTGTTTTGACTTTTTGTGTTTGTAAATTTGTGAACTCACCCCCATCAATGTGCTTTTGGACAAAAATGAGATGAAGATGATAGATGCTAAAAGATGTAAATGAAAACCAAAACTGAAACCACAAAGAATTTAGGATAAAGTATGATTAAAATGCATATTAAATATACAGATTTTGAGCTAGCGGAGTTTGCTAGCTACATCTCTTCTAGCTTTAGCAGCGCTGCCTATTTTGTTGTGCGTACAATTTTGCGAATTTAAAATCCTGCTCATGTTGGATTATAAAACAAAAGAATAACTTTAAAATCTACTCTAAAAGACACTTAAAACTCTGTCTGTGGAGAAACGTGTGACATTAAGAAGGAGTGGGGATTGGCTGGTTAAGCTAACCTATCTTAGCTCAAAGTTGTACAATTTTGTGAAACATAATTTATAAACTGCTCAGTTTGCATCATTATAAATGGTCACACTGACCATATTTAATTCATATTTCCATTACAAACAGCAGGATAGCAGTTTTTCCCGTTAGCCTCCTGCAGTTAGTTGGTTTAGCTGCTGGACCTTTAGCCGCTAACTAGCAGCAGTGATAGTGATCATTATCATCATCCTAATCATCACTTCTCTTCTTGTCTCCTCTCCTTTCGTTTTGTTTCCTCCTTTGACCTCTGACCCCGACAGGAAGAGGGCACAATGGATCTAAAATAACACTTCCTCCTCCTCCTGCGTCCTGCCGCCAAACCAAAATTAACACCAGACCTGAAAAACAGTTTCAACCCCTCTGGTCAGTTCCTCTGATCCCTTCTCCTTCTTCTCCTTCCTCCTCATTCAAACTGTCGACATGTGACTTTCAGTTTGACAACGACTGAAGGAAACACACTGATCATTGATTATTGGATATTTATCACCAAATGTATTACTTTCTGTTCTGACAAGTCGTTTTTAAAGGGACATTGTGTAACTTCTCCTGTTATCTATATTTATATTTATATATATTATATTCATAGAAAGCCGGTAAAATGTGTGTCAGGTAAACAATACAACATCACCATGACAACATATTGTCACGTGTATTGTTTTGCCTCGTGCTGACGGACCACTTGTTTACATAGAGGCTTGTTTATGCCGTTACGTGCAGCGGCTGTCGTCCGTCTGCCGTCTGCCCAATTTCACGTGAATGCAGCATGAAAAATACGACTGAGTTGCTTGCGATATACAACCGCAACGCTAGATGAGAGGAATTCCTACACAATGTACCTTTAAATCTCAGATGTTTGATTAAAATTTTCTCTCTGTGACCTTCAGATTCAACGTCTCCTTTAAACCCAGTTTGACCTGAAGTGTGTGTGTGTGTGTGTGTGTGTGTGACGTCTGCTATTGTGCAGAAGTTTGAAGGATTTACCTCATCATTCTCCTTGGTTCTGCTCCAGTGTGTGTGTGTGTGTGTGCGTGTGTGTGTCCAAACTAAATCTTTAGGGAGGCCCCCTCTTCCAAACAGCTGAGAGTGATTAGTTTATTACATAACACACACACACACACACGCACACACGCTGACAGAACAGGGAGTGTATGTAAGATGAGGTGCACTCCGCGAACTTTCACCAACTCCTCAACATGAACACACACACACACACACTCGGCGGTGTTTCGTGTGTGTGTGTTGACAGTCGACACACAGCTGGCCGGACCGTGTGTGTGTGTACACACTGGGTTGTGTATAATGTACACACACACACACACACACACACACACACACTCTGAACAATGGACTCCTCGTTTAAGAGTTTCTTCTGCGCTCCCACCTGCTGACACTGATGATGTCACGAAACAGGGATTGTGGGTAATGGAGTCAATGTGTTCGTACTATAGTCAACCTTTATATTTTATTGGGAAAATTTCACATCCATAAATGTAAATTTCAGAATTCTTCACTATCATTTAAATTGTTTTTGATTGAAGTTGATTATTATTTTTAGAATGAGTTGTTACAAGTCGTTACAAATACATAAGTGGGCGACGCACCGAACCGAGGCGGCCATGTTGCATCGCCATTTTTTCCGTTGAGTGGCAGCGTGACCGTAGGTAACCACGGAAACTCAGCGGAGCTGTGGCTCGGCCTGTTAGAACTGTCACCACTGTGTAGTGTGAGGAAGGACGGAGGCACTGGTGTTGCATTCAGGTGCAGTCAGGCAACCAACCGGATGTCATTTTACTCCACGAGAGAAAGACGGTAAAACAATACCACATCACCATGACAACATATTGTCACGCCTGTATTGTTTACCACTTGTTTACATAGACGCTTGTTTATCCTGTTACATGCAGCGTCTGTTGTCTGTCTGACTTCTGCCTGATTTCACGTGAATGCAACATCAAGAATACGTTCAGATATGCAACCGCACCGCTAGATGGGAGGAATTCCTACATATTATACCTTTAATTTCTCTTTTGTTTAAGTCTTGTTATGCTGTCATATATGTGTAACTATATTGTTATTATTGTACAGAAACGTGAGCTGGAATGACTGAACTGTTTGTTATTGTTGCAACTTTCAATAAAGTTGAAAAAAAGGAGTCAATGTGTTCACAACAGATCAACCTCTGTCATTTTAAATTTCATTCAGCTTCAGCAGTGTTGCTGCCCATGAGCAAGGCAGCAAAACTGAACAGAGTGTGAGAGAGGAGAAGCTCCCTCTTTCTCTTCCTCCTTCACTGTTTCACAGCAGGAGAGAGGAAGCTGTCTGACATGAGAAGAGGAAACGAGTGAAAGAGAAAGAGACGGAGAGATGGAGAAAAACAAACAACCTCTTCAATGGGTAGAAAGAAAAAAAAAGAGAGAGAGAGAGATTAAGGGGAAAATATGGAGGAGAGATGTGATTAGCTCAACTCACTGGTAAGGCATTCCAGATATGCGGCATGTGTGTGTGTGTGTGTGTGTGTGTGTGTGTGTGTGTGTGTGTGTGTCTAAGCTGCTTCTTTACTGGAAAGTGCTGCCGTTGGTCAAACAGCCTCGTGCTGTTTTCACATGTTCCTGAACTCTTTTGCTGTTTTGCTGACGACTTCACGTGGCCGGTACAAAATGAAAGCATTTCTTCATGTTTAAAAGTCCTGACTTGTGTTTTTTTTTTTTTTTTTCCCGCCCTCTTTTTCTGTGAAGAAATAACATGGACGATGTGTTTGTTATTAATACATCACAGGTACTGACGTAGTCCTTCAGGTATTACACATCAGTTTCAGATTTGACAGGTCGGATATTGTTGGTTTCTTGTGCTTTGATTTTGTAGAAATAAAAGAAAAAGGTCATATTTAATAGTTACAAACTCTAGATAAGATAGAATGTGTTTTGATACTTCATTCATGATGATTCAGTGGTTCATTACATCGTTTGCAAGCAGTCAGTAAATGATGCTCTGAACATGAGTGGATGGTTTAATGACTGTTTATGATGTGTAATGAACAGTAAATGTGTGTGTGTGTATGTGTGTGTGTGTGTGTGTGTGTGTGTGTGTGTGTGTGTGTGTGCGTGTGTTTGTTGTAAAGTGTTTCCTGTTGGACCATGTGAGACTCTGTTGATCCCGGCGCAGCAGCTGCTCTGCAGAGTTTTACTGCTTTATGATCAGTTTAGGAAATGACTCGTCGTGTTTAAACGCTGATGAAACATCGATGAGTTTTAATTAAAAGCTGCTCAGTTCAGAGTGACTCAACACAACAAACAAACACACACACACACACACACAGGAGCTTCGACTCACATAACGGCGCAGCTTCTTCTCCGGCGGCGACTTTCGCAGCCAACCTTCACACACCACATCCCCGACTCCGCTCATCGTCACGGCGACAGAACAGACTCCAATCGACCAGTCGTCCGATAAAGTCGATCAGGATTCCCAATGGCCTTCAATCAGATCAGACTCAACCAATCAGGCGTCAGATCAGTCGATTAACGAGTCCGGCTTCTCAATCAGTCTTCAAGTGGAAAACCGATCGACCGACGATCGTCCGATTACTTCAACCGGTCAACAAGGCTCCAAAACTGATCCGACTGATCTTTTAAATCAATCAGATCAGACAAACTGAAACTTCTAAAGTCAGACGATCAATCGGTGTCTAAGGGAATCAAACCAGTGATCGATCGACCCTTCGATCGGTCGGTGCCGGGTCAGTTTCCATCCTGCTCCTCCGTCGACGGCCGAGTGAAGGAGTCACACCTCCTCCTCTCAGGGTTTCTACTTCCCAGCAGAGTGGCTCATCCCTCCCTCCCTCTCTCTCCCTCCCTCTCTCTCTGATCGTGCGACAACCAAACACAATGCCTCGGCTCGGACATTCCTTCCCTCCTCTCCTCCCACTTTTCCCCTCCCTCGTCTTCCTCCTCACTCCTCCCCTCCTTCTCCTCCTCCTTCTGCTTCTTCTGCTCCCACTCACTTTGACAGGAAACTCCCCCCTGTGGATATCTGTACAGGAGGAGTGAGTTTTCTCATGCTGCTCCTCTGCATGTTTCCTTCAGAATCAAACACAACTTGACTTATACAACACATGAACTTTATTCTGAAAAAAACAAACAAATAAACTGTGCACAACATTTATAGCAGCAGTTTTGGGAAAGTTCAGCTTTGTCATTTAAAGTAAAGACACTTAATGACATAGAAGATATTTTCTTTGTTGGTTTTATTAAATAAACATCAAATTGCAGAGGATCAAATGACACCAACTTCATTCAGTGAGAAAACTAGACTTAGTGGCATGACTTCAGAGAGGACTGCTGCACTCTAGTGGCCAAAATTGGGAACTACAAGTAATTTCTTCTTTTTTTAATACAAAAATACACAAGACTCACAGATTACAACTCATACATATTCAAATGAGTCTCAGATTGACTTTGTGCCTGAAAATCAGATTTTCCTACAGGACGGGGGAAAACTAAAGAGGGGCCCACTGGTTTTGCGGCATGCAAAGAGCCGGCATGTTCGATGCATTTACACAAACACACATCCATCACATACATTAGTCTCCGTATGGTCGGACACCAGTGCAGCAGCAAGACTGTGTGTGGGAGCCAGTGAAAGAAAACCCCCCAAAAGTTCTCCACGTGAGTTTGGTCTTATTTACTTTGAGTTTTTGTAGAGAAAGCAATATACAAACCTCTTGTTTTTGTGAGTTAACATATCTACTACGAATACTAATCTTCGTGTAAATCTAATGTCACTGTTTAAGCCAGGACATTTTTTTTTAAAAAGAAAAAAAAAGTCTTAAAAACTTCCTTTAATCCACTCAGTAACTTTCAATATAAACAAACAGTGTGTAAGGCTGAGGTTTGGATCTGAGGAAATCTTTTGATTCCTACATGGGCCAGGAAGTCATTTCAGCTTTTATCGGTTGAAACCTCTACTGAAGTTAGCTGGTGTTTTTGTGATTGTCAGCCAATCATATACAGTATGTAAATATGTTGCCATAAATCTTTTCCTTTAAGTCGTTTCTGATTTGACGTCTCTGTCTGGATGGGGGATGTATATATTGCTGTGTTGCAGTGGGGTAAAGGGAGTACTGGTTGTGGATTGGAGGGTATTTGTGCATGTGTGTGTATGGGTGGGAGGGGTGGGGGTCAAAGTGTAATGTTGCTGTTGTAAATATTGTGCATATATTTGTCTTACCTTTATTATAGGTCTCATTACCATGCTCCTTCTGGCAGGGCGACTGTCAACGGAAATTAGCCTTTTGGCTATAATTGGGTGCATTTACATTTTATCTTTTTAAAATTTTGATTAATGTACACGGTCCCTCTCAAACAAATAAAGCAAAAAGAAAGAAAAGAAAAGAAAGGATGGAAGATGCTACGATTCTGCGTAGGTTCAGTCCCCAACTCATGAAAACTTTCAAAAAGTTAATGAGATGAGATCCAGATGATGTTCCCAGTCTTTGCCATGGATGTCACATTTGAGGGCGACATCACACTCAGATACAAAATAAGTCGAGAGTTTTTGTGGAAAGTTCGGGTCTGTTCAGGGTCAGGATTAAGGGAATACGTTGAGTCACCCTAACAACTTGTCTTAACTACCTACACTCATTGGTTACCGATGTTCTGGGTAAGAAAAGTAAACACAGAGAGAAGGTTCAGAGGTGGTTAATCTGTCTAAATATCGAGGAGATGTCCTTTGGTGCAAGTCACAAGTCCGACATGGGTTCTGATTGTTCCAACATTGGCATCCGAACATGAAAAGCGCATCTGACTACGAGATCCGTTTATCTAAGAGTTGTAGAGTCCTCCATGGTCAGATCACCTTCCATCTACAAACCTGTCCTGTCTCAATTCTCAGTGCAATCGTTCTGGATTGTTGTTCTGTGACGAGTCCTAGAGGACTGTCCATTAAACCCAAACTCCACCAAAACCCTCATACAGAACTTTCTCTTTTGTAATTTTCTCTCCTTTGCTTTTTTTCCCCTTTCATTCCTCAGCAACATGTCGGCCAACTTGTCTGAACATCTGTGCTTGTTCTCTGTGACGGGCTCTGAGGTGTTCTTTGCCTACGCTGCCGTCTACGTCCTCTTCCTCCCTCTCTTTGTCATCGTCCTCTACATGGGATATCAAAGATGGAGGCGCCATCAACAATCCGCTTCACAAACGAGCCACGCCGACGTCGTCACCTACCACATGGTGGCCCTGGAGCTCATCGGCCTGATCGGATGCGTATGCTACTGCTTCGGTGCCTTTCTGACCGATTACACGATGACGATATCCGGGCGGTATATTTTCTGCGGCATCTTCCCTGGACAGAGTCTCTTTCATTGCCTGACCTGTGTGGAGCGCTACCTGGCCGTTGTTCATCCCGTCACCTACCTGAGCCTGAGGCAGCCGGGCGGAGTCAGGCTCAGGAACGTCAGCATTGGGTGCGTTTGGTTGGTGTGTTTTGGGTGGTTGGGGCTCACGTACCTGTACCTCCCTTCTTTCCCCACAGTGCCGTTCTTCGTCATCTACATCGTCTGTTTGCTGGTCAGCTCCGTCTGCAGCGTCTCCGTCCTCCGCGCCCTCACCCATTCGGGGCCGGGGGAGGGGAGCGGCCACAGAGTCGACCAATCAAAGCAGAGGGCGTTTCACACCATCGCGGCGATCACGGCAGCGCTGGTGTTCAGGTTTGTCGGGATGATACTTTGCCTGATCGTGTTTCGGCACTTGCGGACGAGAGGAGTGACATCCTGTGTGCTGCCCAAGTTAATGTTCTGGTTCACTTTGCCCAGCAGTCTGGTCTTGCCTCTGCTCTACTTACACCGAAGAGGAAAACTGGGGTGTTTCAAATTTGCGCAACACTCTAGTTGAGTTGTTGGTGGCACTAGAGGAGAAGTTAGAAGGTCATCTCTGATCTGGGTCCAGCCTCAGTCTGTACAGGTGGTGACTTGGCTGCTAACGGCCTTAAAGGGATAGTTCACCCTAGAATGATATTTCGCTCATTATCTACTCACCCTCATGTGGACTAAGGGCTGGAAGAAGTTTCAGAGTCCTCCGTCCCTTCTCTGAGTTACAGGGGGTCTTGGTGTAGCAGTGCATGTCCATATAACGGTTGTAAAGGGACACTAGAGCTCTTCGTAAAAAAACACACACAAAAAAACATCCAAATACCTCCATGCTGCTCGTATGTAATGTCCGTCTTGTGCTGAAGCCCCAAATTGCGTAATTGTCCTGAAAAAAATTAAATAAGTCTATATTTTAAGCTTGTTTGTAGCGGAAGCTTCTCAAAGCTCCTCTTCCTGGTCCGTCCAAATCTCGCGTGATTCGCAGTAACCGCACTGACGCCGGCGCAAATCACGCGAGATTTGGACGGACCAGGAAGAGGAGCTTTGAGAAGCTTCCGCTACAAACAAGCTTAAAATATAGACTTATTTAATTTTTTTCGGGACAATTACGCAATTTGGGGCTTCAGCACAAGACGGACATTACATACGAGCAGCATGGAGGTATTTGGATGTTTTTTTGTGTGTGTTTTTTTACGAAGAGCTCTGGTGTCCCTTTACAACCGTTATATGGACATGCACTGCTACGCTGAGACCCCCTGTAACTCAGAGAAGGGACGGAGGACTCTGAAACTTCTTCCAGCCCTTAGTCCACATGAGGGTGAGTAGATAATGAGCGAAATATCATTCTAGGGTGAACTATCCCTTTAAACATCGCTAAAATCCACGTCAAAAAGAAAAAAAGTCTTAGTTTTTAAGTGATAATCCGGCGTATGGTCTAACGCAGTGGTTCTCAGACTTTTTTTTTACATCAAGGACCCCTAAATTGACACAAATTAAAACCACGGACCCCCATTGGACAAAGGCAAACACCAGAAATACACAAATATTTGTTCTGAGACTGAAGAACATTAGGTTTTTTTTTATAGGAATTATGAATTTTTGGAAATGTTATAGAGACATTTCTGGAAAAAAAAAAAAGTGGTTCAATTTCTCCCAAAATGTTTAAACATTTCTAGAAAAACTTGGTACAATTTCTCCAAAAAAGTTTTTTAAAAATTCTAGAAGAAACTGTTATAAATTTCTTCGATTTTTTTTTTTTTACAAAAATCTGGAAAAAGTGGGAACATTTCTTTAGAAAATAATAATAATTCAGATTATCAAGTTTGCCGACCACAAACTTCTCTCTAGTTGTAGCGACTTCAGCACAGACAGCCAGATTGCAAAATACAGCTGTCTATGGAGCCACAAGCCGACCGCCCTCAGAAAAGCCACTCGTAGCTACAAATTATGCTCAAAACAGCACCAAACTTCAGCAACAGTACAAATAGAGTCCCGGCCCATAATACGAGGCATCAGACACCTGCTAGTTTTGCTTAGTTTGTATTTACGATGAAGATTTAAGATGAAAACAGAACTCACCCACTCTCTTCCAGCCTCTGTCGGTATACTTGATCTCTGAAGGGGGGGTTCGACTTGGTCTCGGTTAGACCATGGGTTAAACTTACGCCGGAATATCCCTTTAAGGGCTTGTGTGATTTATCATGGTTGAAATTTAGAAGTCTTCGAAGTTTTATTATTACAGTTAAATGATGTATGTATATGTTAAATATTTAAACCTCTGAATCAGGGCAGTACTCGTCATTTATTTCATTGTTTATATTATTCACTTATCCTAACCCTGTGGGAAACTTGTTTTATTGTTGTGTTTTATTATTATTATTTATATGGTTTCGTGTGATTTTATTTAAAGGAAAACAAAAAAAAAGTGTTTGTTCTTTTCTCTTGTTTCATGATTTACCAGCTTGTTGTTATAGTGTCGTGTTTCTGGACCTTGTGGTTTGAACCTGTAGCTCCAATAAAAGCAGGTTCAGTACATTGCCTTGCGTTAACAGTTTCTGTTTGTCTCTGCGTTTCCAATAAACAAACAGATGATCCGGTGATCCTTGCATTGCAAATTTACATTTCCCATCATTAGTAACATGAATCATGTGGACGTTTCTGTATCCGAGTCGTGGAAGCAGAACCTGAACCCGGAGGACATTTGCCTACCGGGACTTAAGGTAAACGATATCGGTGCATTAATAAGATACCTTGAGTATTTTTGTGACATGCAAACAGAAAGCCCACACACCGACTGCCGTCCTTCCTCATGCACGCAAAAACACGATTAAAACAAACGAACAAAATTCGCAGACGCCCTAGAATGCGTCATCATTAGAGCCTTTATCTGGAGTCAGTGGTCGGAGCTCAGCAGTCGAGTCTGGAGACGGAAAGAAGCGCAGCTGGAAAAGGTGAGAGTCTGTTTTAAAGTTGCTTTGATCTTTGTTGTGTCTTTGATTTGGTTAATTAAATCTTAATCTTAAACTTCATCACCACTGAGACGTTTAGTTTAGTTTTTAGCCATGTTCATGTTCTTCAAGGGATAGTTCACCCAAAATTGAAATTTGACTCATTATCTACTCACCCTCATGTGGACTAAGCGCTGGGAGAAGTTTCAGAGTCCTCCGTGGCTTCTCTGAGTTACAGGGGGTCTCGGCGTAGCAGTGCATGTCCATATAACGGTTGCAAATGGATACCAACTGTCTTCGTAACAAAAAGACACACCAAAAAACATCCAAATACCTCCATGCTGCTCGTATGTGATGTCCGTCTTGTATTGAAGCCCCGAAATGCAAAATTGTTCCGAGAAAAATTAAATAAGTCTATTTTTCAAGCTTGTTTGTAGCGGAAGCTCCTCTTCCCGGTTCGTCAAATTTGGACGAACCAGGGTCTGTCCTCTTCCCAGTTCGTCCAAATATGACGAACCGGGAAGAGTGGCTTCGAGAAGCTTCCGCTACAAAACAAGCTTGAAATACAAGACGGACGTTACATCCGAGCAGCATGGAGGTATTTGGATGTTTTTTGGTGTGTCTTTTTGTTACGAAGACAGTTGGTATCCATTTGCAACCGTTATATGGACATGCACTGCTACGCCGAGACCCCCTGTAACTCAGAGAAGCCACGGAGGACTCTGAAACTTCTCCCAGCACCTTAGTCGACATGATGGTGAGTAGATAACGGTGCAATTTCAATTCTGGGTGAACTATCCCTTTAACTGTTTAGGACTGAATGTATTTCTGAGGTTCTAACGTTTTCATGCGTCTCGTGTCACTTTATCCTGGTTCTCTCTCTTCTTTCTCCTTCTTCCTTCAGCCATGTTTGCCAACTTGTCCTCTGCCAACGCCTCCCTCCCTCACCTCTCCTCTAATTCCTCGCTGCTCCGTCCTTCCTCGGGTCTCTGCTCTAACTTCAGATCGACCTTCTTAATCTTCACCAGCTTCTCCGTCAGCAACATCCTCCTCCTCCTCCCTCTCTGCCTCCTCGTCCTCGGCCTCGGGCTCCAACGCTGGAGGAAACGGCACTCGGCCTCTCGGGCCGCCACGACGACGAGCCACTCCGACGTTTTCACCTACCACGTGGTCGCCATGGAGATGATCGGCATCTCGGGATGTTTCCTCTACTGTCTTGGCGTCTTTGTGTATGTGAGGTTGCTGGTGTCGGTGGGTATGACCTTCTTCTCCGTCACCTCGAAGGGACAGGTGTTTTTCCACATCCTCACCTGCGTGGAGCGCTACCTGGCCGTCGTTCATCCAATCACGTACATGGGCCTGAGGAACAGGGGCGGAGTCAGGATCAGGAACGTCGCCATTGGGTGCACTTGGCTGCTTTTCCTCGGGTCGTTCGTTCTGACCACATTGGTCAGTTTCACCATGGTGCTTGATGTCTTACTCAATGTTTTCTCCATCGTCGTCGTCTCGTTCTGCAGCCTCTCCGTCCTCCGCAGTCTGATTCGTCCGGGGCCGGGCGACGGGGGCAACGACCGGGAACGGCTGGTCCGATCAAAGATAAGGGCATTTTACACCATCGTCGCCATCATGGCAACTCTGTTGTTCAGGCTCGGGGGACATCTGATGGTTCTCGTGGTTTACTCCTCGCCGGCAGTGAGTGAGCACATCAGGTGTGGGGTTCTGGTGTCGGGGGTCTGGTTCTGTCTGCCCAGCAGTCTGGTTCTGCCTCTGCTGTTTCTGCACAGAGCAGGAAAACTCAAGTGTTGTAAGAGCAGCACTGACCCAGGACCAGCGTCAGAGTAGAGCATCCTACACTAGACCTGATCTTGATGAATGTAGTCTTTTCTACAAGTTCTAAAAAACGTTTGTGGTCTTGTTGATTCTCTTTCACCCCAAGTTGTCCTCTTTTCTGGGTAAGCTAAAACACATAATATTTAAACAAATCTGACCTGGTAGAGACAGCAGCTCAGAAAAATTGGAAACTCACAGCTTGGACTGTGACATAATGACGATTAAACCAGTAGCTCCTCATCCAGAAACGTGATTTGCCATCAACACCCAAAATAACCTCCAATTCAATTAATCAGAATTGGTACAAATGTAAAAAAGTATCAATTCTGGTACAAATGTTGGTACAAATGTTGGTACCAATTATGGTACAATAGACAATGAAATGTTGGATTCTTAAAAACACATTTTGGTTGGAGGTAGATGTGGTCGGTTGGTGCTCAAATCCAATATCGATTAATTGAAATTGTGACATTTAGAAGACAATGGGTTTTATCAGTATTTTATATTTTGCAAAATCATTGACATTAGGTGTTTTTGGTTCTTTAACAGCACAACGTCAAACTAGCCCAACATCGACATAAACAATGTCTTCTTCTACATCACAGCTCCTGACACCAGATAACAGAATAAGAAACAAAATTTTTCTAAAATATCTTACCTATCGGAAACACAGCCTTGTAAACTTCAGTGACAATTTATTAAATGATAAACTGTGTTAGCAAAACAATCACTGATGTAACCCAGAGCAGCCTGAAAACAATAGAAAACTAGAAATATTAAGGATCATTTTTACCCAAATTTAACCATTTGAGACAAGACGAATGTTTTGTATACAGAGTGGTTGGATATTAAACTAACAAATGAGGCATAAAGACTGACAGGTGCTCTGGTCTTAATGACACCAAATGATTTGAATAAGCACCGGTTTTGAGTTACAGCTTATTTGAATGCACTCGGATGGAGTCAAGAAGAATCGACAGTGTGAATTTGTCTCAGCTCCACAATTATACAAAGAATTTCAGTAACGTATTTTAATAAATTGTAACGGCAGTGGTAGATTATTGAGGAACTGTATAGAAAAATGCTTCAGATTTCATTTGTATATCGTGTTTAGTTGCATGTGTGGACAGGTATGACAAATATAAGCACAAGGATTTTTACAATACATGTAAGTGTCCTGATATATAGTGTCATTTTACTTGTATGGCTTTCAAAGATGAAATAAATCAAATCATTCTCAGTTGTATTTGTTGGTGCAGCAGTCTGTGCATTGTTCTCAGGTTGAGCAAGACCGTGGAGCTCATGTCGCTAAGTTGACAAGAGTATGGGTGTGAAGATGCAAATATAAAGCGGTGGACGTGGCTCGTTGACTTTACATTCTAAAGTCAATGAGCCGCGTCCACTGCTTATATAAGATGCAAAAAAATATTATTGTCAACATATCTTAAAAGGATGATGTGGAAGACTCACAATCCAGACACGCAAAGGAATTGACGATCAGAAACTACACGGCAGAAGTATGTATCATATTTTTGATTTGATGATTAAGATGAAAACATTTAAAATATTGAATTCCTCAAATATGGTCCTTTTTTTAAAAAAAAGTTTTTTTGAAAGTCATGTTAAAGAAACAGTTGTAGAAACATACATTAAATTGTAAATTGTAGCTAATATCATCTTTTTGGATTAAAAAGTCTAGCTTGTTGGCTGATGTTACAAAAAAATTGTTTAAGTAGTAGAAATGAATAAATAGACAGTTATATATATAAATTATTAATAAAAGCTAAATACATTCTAATAACAAAAGTGATAAAAATGCAAGTTCTGTTGATTTATTTCTATTCATCACATAAGAAGAAAAGAACATTTTCAAAAATATTTTCAAAAAACATTGTAACGATTGAAAACTGCTTTTTTGACATAATAGAAATACATTCTAGCAATGAAAACATCTTTTTCTGTATTTTGTATTAGGGAAGTCAATCAATTATGATAATCAATCACGAATAATTGAATACATGTTCATAGTCAATCATGTATAATCACAAATGTATTCATTCAAACTGTGTCATAAAGGAACATTTTGGAATATTTTAGTAATGAACAAATATGTTTTCCTTATGTAAATGCAACTTTATTATACATGAACTGAACACAATGAACAATTATGAACAATTACATGCTTACATTTTCTTAATGAAAATTTCTTTCTGTGTGTTCACATTGGTTTATTTCTACTTCAATAAATCAACTTACTTTAATTAATTGAAAGTTCACACAGACATTAAAACTGTAAAATTATTGATTTTTTGTAATTAAAATGTGATTTTTATATTACATATTATATATTATATACATGTATTTATTTGTGCTGCACCCACAAAGATGACAGTCAGGTTATTTTCAGCCTTGTGAGCTGCGTTTTCCACTTGTTGATCTTTATTTCTCCCCTTTTCCAACAGTGATGTCGTCCAACTCTTCATCATCTTCCTCCTCTAACTCTTCCCTTACCTCTCCTCCCTCCTCTCCCTCTCTCATCTATTCTCAACTGCGCAACTGTCTCCTCTCACCGATGGGTTTGATCGGCTATACCCTCATCACCGTCGTCATCATCCTCTTCTTCCTCCCTCTCTGCGTCTTCGTCCTCTACCACGGCGTCCGACGCCACCGCTCCGGTGCGACCACGAGCCACTCCGACCTCTTCACCTTCCACATGGTCGCCCTGGAGCTGCTCAACGGCTTCGGGTCCGTCCTCTTCTGCTGTGCCCTCCGCGCCGGTCTCTCAGACGTCTCCTTGTGGATCTGTATGTTCATCTTTTCTCTTCACATGTCGGGACAGATGATGCTCCACGCCCTGACCTGTGTGGAGCGCTACCTGGCCGTCGTCCATCCCGTCACCTACCTCGGCCTGAGGAACACCGTCGGTATCCGGGTCAGAAACGTGGCCTTAGCCTGTGTTTGGCTGCTCAGCATTGCAGGGACCGGCGTCTTGTACCAGTCCAACAGCATCGTCATCCCCATTCTCTCCTGTGCTTTCTTACTCTCAAACATAACCATCATCTCTTTCTGCAGTATCTCCATCCTGCGTGTCCTGAGGCGTTCAGGGCCAGCAGGAGAGGGGGTGGGCAGACGGCGGGTTGACCAGTCAAAGCTGAGGGCGTTCTATACCATCATGGCCATTCTGGGAGTGCTGCTGTTTCAGTTGACAGGAAATACAGTAATCAGTGTTTTCTACACTTTAGGAGTTGGGGGGGAGGATGAGGGATGTGTTATGACTCTGGCGACCTTCTGTTTCTCTCTGCCCAGCAGTGCGGCGCAGCCTCTGCTCTATCTTCACCGAGCTGGGAAACTGGTGTGTTGTAAGACAAAACGCGGTGAGTCAGGAGGAGAAAATAGAGCAACACACTCATGATTACAATAATAATGATTATAAAAATGTATCTTTGCCTTTACAGTCAACAGATGTAGAAATTTACTTTAGTTAAAAAACAGACTTTCTGTAAAGATTTTGAAGTAAAGTAGTTTGTTGTACTCAGACTACAAACGTCTGAGCGTCCCAGTCTGGGGTTAAGTCCTTCATGAGATATTGTATAAGATGTATTTGCATATGTATGTATGACATAAACATGCTAATGATGGTAGCCTGGGCTCAGTTGTTCAAAGGTAATCTGATCGGATTTTGGATAATTGATTGGATTCAAATCTTCAAAATTGTGTCAAAACTAAATTTGAGATCAGATTACAGGGTTCTTACGGATCCTTAAAAAGTCTTAAAAGGCATTGAATTCATTAATCTAAAAACAAGGCCTTAATTGGCATTAAAATGTCTTAAATCAATTTTTCAAAAGTCTTAAAAATGTTAACACATGATAAGTGGTATTTTATGGTTGTAATTAGTCTCAAATCTCAAAATAATTGGTAACATTCCGACATAGAGAAGTTAGTGGCGGCCGTCAACGCTAAATTTCTCACCGCCACCAGCTCCCGAGTCAGTGTTTTTTTTTTTTTTCAGACTTTTTATGCATTTATTTTGAAAGGACAGCTGGAAAGAGACACAATCCAATGTTCATGTAGCAGTCACTTTACCTTGGATCACATAGGAAAGTGGGTAAAATTGTCCCTAACCCTATGTAACTGATGTGGTCTTTTTTTTTCTTTTTTCTGCATTTGTGTTTATTATGAAGTCGGTCTTAAATTTCATTTCAAGTGGCTTTAAAAAAGTCTTAAAAAGTTTTAAATTTAACTTGGCTTAAGCTGTAGGAACCCTGGATTAGATCATTTGATCCAATCTTGGTTTTAATCTGGATGTTTTTCAGAACTTCTTAGTATCGGGAAAACTTTAATCCAAACAAAATCGTAGGATTATTCTTATCCCAGCAGTTTCAGGCACAAAATGTGATTTAAATTAAATTTACACAAACAAAGTGCGGCAGCTATAAGCTTTGCTTCAGCCACAACCCTTTTCGACCAGCTATATAGTACTTGTTACTACCTTGAATTTGTTTTGTAGAAATTTTGATGCTGTGATTGAAATAAACACATTCATTCATTCAGATGACTGTCGAAGGTCACGCCCAGATTTCTGACGGTTGAACTGAGCTTTGAAGACAAGGTGCCAAAGCCAGCCGTCACAGTATCCCCAAACATAAGACATTCAGTTTTTTCATCATTTAAATGAAGACATTTTTGGGCCAACCACTGCTTAATATCAGCAACACAATCAAACAAACAAAATTGTGCACTGTTACTATTTGGCTTCACTGGCAGATAGATTTGTAAGTCGTCTGCATAACAGTGAAAAGAAAGGTTGTGCCTGGCTATAATTGACCCAAGTGGTAACTAATGCTGCCATCATGTGCTATGGTACAGATGGTATTTTCCACTTGTGACCTGGTATTTACCAGTGCGTTGTGTTCATGTGCTTTTGTTGTTGTACAGAGAAAATAAAGATGGTGGACACACAGATTCAGACTTGTTACTTGGGTAAAATCATAGATATACACGTGTGACATCTACATGTATGGGGTAAAACAATCTTGGATTGCCTAGTTCATCTCTTACAGCAAGAAGATGAATTTTCAAAACTCAAACGGTAAATATTAATATTCATGGAGATTTAGCACTGGCTATTTGGCTAGCGTTTTTTACTGTACATGCAGGCATACATAAAGTGAATAGCTGCTAACTGTTTTCTAAAGGCTTGCCTTGATTACCATTAACGAATCTTGCGATGCTCGCCGCCATGTTGAAAAGGTCAAAGGTTATTCTCATCTCGGCAACTCGGGCATCAAAAAATTCTACGAGTTGCCCAGTGGAAAATGCCACATGAGATGGTGTTCATGTGCACTTTTCAAGTCGTCTTTTGGTATTTACCATAATTACCATAGCACATGAAGGCAGCAATACAACTAGAATCGGTATTTCCTGAAGGAAATACGTGTGAATGCTGAAAGCCATTGCTGAACCATGCTGAATAAGTTGACAAAGACATGCGGAATGACACACAAACATGTCCAAGGCAGGAATTGAACCCACGACTTCAGGACTGGTAACCTGACACACTAACCATACGGCCACAGAGGACCTGAGTTACAACAAGCTTTATACTATGAGGAATCAAGGACTGTCCAATGACAGCTGAATAGTTGGAATGAAAAGTCAAGCAATGATGTGACATGACTGAGGCAGGAATCGAACCCATGACCTCATGATCACTAAACTTTACTCTGTCGCTTCGCCACAGAGAGCACAGACAAAGGCACGTTGTCATTGATTGTAATGTAATGATGTGCTGCAAACGGTGGCATTAGCAATTAATGAGTCTCTTAACGAACACCTGTAACCAATTCAAGGTGGAGGAGGAGAGCAGAATTCAACATAACATAACAAGATTGCCCAGCTTGGATTCAAACCAGTGATCTTGGGGTTGGCAAGCAGCCACCTTACCCACTGGACTACAGACAGAGTTGTGGAGAGAAGAGGTTGAGACTTTGATGAATGTGAGATTTTTCAATGATGCTTAAAAAAAAGAGAAATGAGCCACAACAAGTAAGTACAGGACCTTTTTGTGACTTGTGACTATTTTTTGATGAAATCAAAAAAAGTAAAATGCCCATTCCAGTGAATTACAAAGTTGAGCTTCTTCTACTATGCTGTGAAAAAAATGTATTGGGGTAAATGGCAGAGAGAGAGAGAGCACCCAGGCTGCATTTAAAAAATATTTTAAATTATTCTCTGAGTCTCTGTGCATTTTTGACGGCATTGTGAGACAGAAGACAAGTGTGGCTACAAACTTTCCAAAATCGTGAGTGTAGAGTGTCATTTGTAGCTTTGCTGGCAGTTTCAGAAGAAAAGTTCCAGTTGCTTTTTTGGATCTCCTGCTCTCTACGATGATGTCACCCACACTGACCCAACCCCATACGCACGGCCCTGTTTCTGTGTATTTGCTTTGTGTTTTTTTGTGTTTATTTTTTACTTCAGCTCTGAAATTGTTCATATACATGTGGCTCAGTACACGTTGAAGCATCGGCCACGTTGGCTGTGACGAGCGAGCAGGTGTCCTTAATGACAACAGCTCATTTGCATACGCAGCAGTTTCTGTTGACATTGTCATTTAAATCCCGACTGTTCATTTTAATGGAGAATTTACATTTTCGTGTTTGTGTTTGTGAGACATTTATCACCTGTCACTGTTGGTGGTTGTTTTGACTTATATTAAAATCTCATACCCAACCTTCACATAACAAAGTCTCTGTGTGTTATTACGAAAAAATAGAGGGGAGGGTGAGTGCTGCAGAGGCCACAGGAAAAAAAAAAAGTATGAAAATGTAGAGTGGCTCAAGGTGCTCTTCAAGGGAAAAATAATCAAAATAAATTGAGAAAAGACTGGCTGTCTGTGGAAGGATGGTGGTGCAGTCAAAAAAAGAGCTCCCGAGGCACTCTCGAGGTGTAGCAGAGATTCTTAATGAATAAAAAAGGACCCAACACGTTTCGACGCTGTCTTCATCAGGGGTGTCCGTGTGTTATTGTTTGAATTTAAGCTGGATTTTACATTGTTGGACGGTAAATTGGTGTTTAAATCACTAAACTAATTTAAGGCTGGTCCTGAGGTCCTGATGCTGCTGTCGTCAAGTCTATGAGTCCTCAGACGTACATTTGGATTGTGGAAAAATTAATTTGACTAATGCTTTACATTACCTCCAGTCATCTTTCCGCCACATAGAGGAACACACACTCTACGCAAACGCACACACAAACAAGTGGGTTTGTTTGGAGATAACACTGTTGGTTTAACGACTTTGGACTCACAGTGGAAAGACGACGATCGGACTCAACAGCTCCAGGAGAGGTGAGCGGCTCCTGATGAACTTTTATGTGTTTAGTAATCCATGTATTGTATCTAAGAGACATTGCACTTTATCGTTCTGTTGGTAATTGTCTTTTAAAATGTTTCCTCGAACAGGAAGCTACTGAACTTTTAAACCCTCGGGATCTGAACGTTTATTTTGAACGATTTTTGTAAAGAACAAATTTTAAGATGTAAATCAAATCCGTCTTTTCACTTCAACCTAGTATTTTAACGTGATGTGTTTTAATTTTAGTCAGTTTGTTTGTCTCCTGTGTTAAACTCTAATCAATTTTATTAATTCATCACAAGAAGTTGATCTTGTGTTGATCAGTGTGACTCCGTCAGAAGGGGAACTTTGCAAGTCCAGTTGCTCTTTCTGTGTTTTTGCTAACCATAACGTTATATATCATTTATGATGTTACATTGTGTATATCTGTGTAGTCTTATCTGTCAGATATATAGCAGAGTTCCTCTTTAACTGAGGTCAGGACCCAGATGTCGGGTTTACTTGCGTCCGACATTTGTAAGATGTCGACTCGATCTTGTCGACTTGCAGCAGAATCGGCTGTCGTTGGTTTTCAAATGGTGAAATGAAAGTTGGCATTAAAAGTCCTGTCCTTGGACAGTAGAACCCGACACACCGGGTCACCCAGTGAGCAAAGCTGTGCAGCGTCTTGAGTTTGTGAATAATTTACTTTTTGACTTTTTCTCGTTTATCATCACTCAGATATGTTGACCAACTTCTCTTCGTCCTGGAATCTCTCGCTCCATCCTCCCGCCTCCTCACCCAACTCCTCCTCCCATCCCATCTACAACTGCTTTGCGACCGATGTCGGCTTTCAGGGCTTCCTCATCCTGGTCTGCGTCTACTTCCTCCTCTTCCTCCCTCTCAGCATCTTCATCATCTACCTGGGGCTGCAGCGATGGCGCACACAGAACGCCGCCTCTGCTCCGATGGACGTCCTCACCTACAACCTCATCGTCATGGAGATGATAGGCATTTTGGGCAGCTGCCTCTACGTTTTCAGTGACACACCTCTGGTGACGTCGGTAGGGGTTTATGTTTCCAACATCGTCCCACCTGGACAGATGTCGCTTCACACACTCACCTGCTTGGAGCGCTACATAGCCGTTGTGCATCCGGTTCTCTACCTGAGTTTGAGGAAGGCCACTGCCGTCAGAAACGGCAGCATTGCGTTGGCTTGGGTTGCATCCTTGGGATGGGTGGGGATACTAGCTCTGTACAGCCCTGGTTTTCCAACAATCCTTTTTTCCATCTTCATGGTCCTCTCCCTCATTGTCGTCTCTTTCTTCAGCTTCTTTGTTCTCTACACACTGATTCAACCGGGGCCGGGGGAAAGGGGCGGGGACAGGGAGAGGGTGGACCAATCAAAGAGGAGAGCGGTCCACACCATCACAGTCATAACTGGAGTTCTGTTGCTGAGGTTGGCTGGGCAGATGGTTGGTAATTTGATTTTCTTGTTGGGGGTGCTGAGCGCCAGGGGATCCTGTATAGCTCTTATATGCGGGGCATTCTTCTGCGTGCCCAGTAGTTACATCCTGCCGCTGCTCTTTCTACACCGAGCAGGAAAACTGACGTGTTTCACACAACGCTGACATTGGTCAAGGAGAGCAAACTTAATAATCAACACAAAGACAGACAGGAGGTTATCGTGTATGATTCATTAATATATGTTTATTACTGCAAATTTTCTTCATCTAATGTAAACTGTATAAGAAAACAAGGCTCATCATGTCATTTTTTTAAACAATGACATGATGAGCCTTGTTTTTAACAAGAAAAGAAGAAAAGAAAAGAAAGGAAACAAATGGTTATTTCAATTGTTTTACAATTATAAAACAAATCATACATTCTTTTACACTATAATTTATATAATTATATAATTTATATAAAGGAGGATGGATGAGGGATGTGTTATGACTCTGGCGACCTTCTGTTTCTGTCTGCCCAGCCTCTGCTTTATCTCCACCGAGCTGGGTGTGTGTGTGTCTGTGTAATCACATGAAGTTACCTGTGTGTGTTAGAGTGTGGGAGAGTGTGTGTGTGTGTGTGTGTGTGTGTGTGTGTGTGTGTGTGTGTGTGTGTGTGTGTGACTGACTTGACACATGTTATGAGCTGCACCTGTATCAGTCTGATTTATCGTGTGTGTTTACAAACATTTTTACGAGCGCCAGGTGGATTGTTTATAAACCTTAACGAGCTCTGGCCTGAGAATCAGACGTTACCACGGCAACTTGAGGTGGTTGCCAATGACGATAGGGGCCCCCCAGGCTGAGGCAGAGAGAAACGTCGAGAAAAAGACAAATTTTCTGCCTCTGCACTGGTCTCGCAAAAGGCTTACTGTGACAAAACGGTAGCTCCTATCAGAACAAAACACAGATCAACGGTGCTCTAAGGACTCCCTGAAAAATTTGGTACGATTTGGTGTTTCTACAGTAAATATTTTGGAGACGCTGGCAATTTTAAAACATCGGTCCGTTCTGCTTCTCTCAGAAAATCTTTGTATTGGAGTCAATGAGGAGCAGAGACAGACGTGGCCGCACTTAGAGGCTGATAATTTAAATTCTGTAAGTCTCTCTGATATTTTGAGCACATGGTGAGAGACAGAACAAGTTTGTCTAAATTTTTCTGAAAACATTGTGTGTAGAGTGTAAATTGTGGCCAGGCCGAGTGTGGAAAGAGAAAAAATCTGGAGTTTTTCTGGGCTTTCTCATTCCGTATTGAACATTCCGTGCAATACACACCCATTATAATCTCATAATTTCTCCAAAAATGATTATGGTCATTGATCAGGGATTGATCAAAAACTATATGACCTATCAAAACGTGGAGTAATACGCCAATACATAAGACTTGTGTCTACTGTTTAAAGTTCAAATGAAGTCTCTAGGTGAAAGTATGCCTGAGCAGTAGACGTTTGTAAAACTCCAATGATTGTTCTTTTTCGCTCTTTTTTTTTTCGCCCGTCCCATTGACTTCAATGCTAGATTTTGCTAAATTTTGCAGCTATTTCATAGCTGTAGGGGCCAGTGCCCGGTGCGCTTGCCCCGTGGCCCTAATTATAAAATGTATGTTTGACTTTACAGTCCACAGATGTGGAAATTTACTTTAGTTAAAAAACAGACTTTCTGTAAAGGTTTTGATCTTAGCAGTTGTACTCTGCTTAAAAGTCTGTGCGACCCATTCTGGGGTTAAGTCCTTCATGAGATATTGTATAAGATGTATTTGCATATGTACTGTATGTATGACATAAACATGCTAATGATCGTAGCCTGGGCTCAGTTGTTCAAAGGTAATCTGATCGGATTTTGGATAATTGATTGGATTCAAATCTTGAAAATTATGTCAAAACTAAATTTGAGATCAGATTAGATCATGTGATCCAATATTGGTTTTAATCTGAATCTCAGTTTGTGTTTTTCAGAACTTCTTAGTAGGATTGGGAAAACTTTGATCCAAAAGAATCGTAGGATTATTCTGATCCCAGCAGTTTCAGGAACATTCAGGAACAAGATGTGATTTAAATTAAATTTACACTGGTCAACTAAACAACATTTAATGTAGTATATGTACATTTATTGATTTATAGTTTGCACATTATTTTTAAACAAAGATAATGTTTGATTATTCCTCAAATGAAGAACTTTTCCCCAACTACTGGATAATTAAACAAGATTTTAAATTTGAAGTTTGAATTTGAAACACATGGAAACATCTTCACAGTGTATTTGACTAAAGTAGCCTAAATGTAAATGTAAACGTAAATGTACTTTATTTATAAAGCCCTTTACAACGATTCTTTCAGTGTACCAAAGTGCTTTACAGCAGGTAATAAAAAAGAAAAATAAATAAAAACAATAAAAAACAGTGAAAGCAATTAATTTAAAATAAGATAAATTAAGATAAAAGTGTCATCACGCAACTGGGCATTAAAAGCCATCCTAAATAAACAGGTTTTTAGCCTAGATTTGAAGAGGCCCAGGTCAGAAATAAGACGCATGCAGGGAGCTTATTCCAGAGCCTGGGAGCAGCAACAGAAAAGGCTCAGTCACCCCAGTGTTTGTATTTTGACCTGGACACTTCCAGCAAAAGTTGGTTAGTTGACCTCAGAGCTCTACCAGGATTTTGGACAGTCAAAAGCTCAGATAAATACGATAGGGCGAGGCCATTAAGAGCTTTAAAACACACTAAAAGTTTAAAATCAATTCTATAAAAGACAGGAAGCCAATGAAGGGATGATGTGCACATGTCTGTTAGTGTTGGTTAAAAGATGGGCAGCAGTGTTTTGCATAAGTTGAAGGCGACTAAGAGAAGACTGGGAGTCGCCAACATAGAGTGCATTGCAGTAGTATAATCTTGAACTGATTAGAGCATGGATGGCTTTCTCAAAATCGTCACGGCTTAAAAACATTTTAACTTTGGCCAGAAGACGTAACTGGAAAAAACTAGTCCTGACAACATTGCTGATTTGTTTGTCAAATTTCAGATGACTGTCGAAGGTTACTCCCAGATTTCTGATGGTTGAACTGAGCTTTGAAGACAGGGTGCCAAAGCCAGTCATCACAGTATCCCCAAACACAAGACATTCAGTTTTTTCATCATTTAAATGAAGACATTTTTTGGCCAACCACTGCTTAATATCAGCAACACAATCAAACAAACAACATTGTGCGCTGTTACTATTTGGCTTCACTGGCAGATAGATTTGTAAGTCGTCTGCATAACAGTGAAAAGAAAGGTTGTGCTATAATTGATCCAAGTGGTAACATACAATGAAAAGAGGTTAGGGCCAAGAATATAGCCTACTGTATATTTGTATATTTCTTTATTTAAACAGCCAGACCAAATAAGATAAGGTAATTGGAAATATTAGGGGCTTCAAAATCTGGATAATTTTGATCCAGATTAAACCTTTTGAACATGTGGGCCCTGTTTCTGTGTCTTTGCTTGTGTGTTTTTTACTTCAGCTCTGAAATTGTTCATATTCATGTTTAGTTACTCCAGCTACATGTGGCTCAGTACTCGTTGAAGCATCGGCCACGTTGGCTGTGACGAGCGAGCAGGTGTCCTCAATGACAACAGCTCATTTGCATACGCAGCAGTTTCTGTTGACATTGTCATTTAAATCCCGACTGTTCATTTTAATGGAGAATTTACATTTTCGTGTTTGTGTTTGTGAGAAATTTATCACCTGTCACTGTTGGTGGTTATTTTGGCTTATATTAAAATCTCATATCAAACCTTCACATAACAAGAGTCCGTGTTTGATATTGTTTGAATTTAAGGTGGATTTTACATTGTTGGACAGTAAATTGGTGTGTAAATCACTAAACTCACTTAAGGCTGGTCCTGAGGTCCTGATGCTGCTGTCACCAAGTCTATGAGTCCTCAGACGTACATTTGGATTGTGGAAAAATTAATTTGACTAATGCTTAAATTACCTCCAGTCATCTTTCCGCCACATAAAGGAACACACTATGCAAACGCATACACACACAAGTGGGTTTGTTTGGAGATAACACTGTTGGTTTAACGACTTTGGACTCACAGTGGAAAGATGACGATCGGACTCGACAGCTCCAGGAGAGGTGAGCAGCTCCTGATGAACTTATATGTGTGAAGTAATCCATTTATTGTATGTAAGAGACATTGCACTTTATTATTCCGTTGGTATTCAATCGTCTTTTAAACTTTTTCCTCAAACAAGAAGCTATTGAACTTTTGAAATGACTGAGAGACCGTCGGGGTATTAATGTTTATTTTGAATGGTTTTTGTAAAGAACAAATTTTAAGATGCAAATCAAATCTGTCTTTTCACTTCAACCTAGTATTTTAACGTGATGTGTTTTAATTTTAGTCAGTTTGTTCATCTCCTGTCCGTTTTAAACTCTAATCAATTTCACAAGAAGTTGATCTTGTGTTGATCAGTGTGACTCCGTCATAAGGGGAACTATGCAAGTCCAATTGCGCTTTTGGTGTTTTTGCTAACCATAACGTAATATATCATATATGATGTTATCTTGTGTATATCTGAGTCGCCTCATCTGTCATAAACAAGATATTGTTTGGATTGTATTGGAGACCGGGTCGTAGGTTCTGATCTTATAAGGTTGGTTTTCAGCCAAGAGACGCTAGGTGGAAGGCAGAGAGCCTCCATTCTCCCTGGAACTAGTTACAAGGCATTGATTTAACCAGAACAAGGACTCTGGAGCTGGTGCAGCGTCTTGAGTTTGTGAATAATTTACTTTTTGACTTTTTTCTCACTTATCATCACTCAGATATGTCGACCAACTTCCTTTCGTCCTGGAATCTCTCGCTCCATCCTCCCGCCTCCTCACCCAACTCCTCCTCCCATCCCATCTACGACTGCTTTGCGACCGATGTCGTCTTTCAGGGCATCCTCTTCCTGGTCTGCACCTACTTCTTCCTCTTCCTCCCTCTCAGCATCTTCATCGTCTACCTGGGGCTGCAGCGATGGCGCACGCAGAACGCCGCCCCTGCTCCGATGGACGTCTTCACCTACAACCTCATCGTCATAGAGATGATAGGCGTTATGGGCTGCTGTCTCCACGTTTTCAGTGACACACCTCTGATGACGTTGGTAGGGAGTTACGTTTTCAACATCGTCCCACCTGGACAGATGTCGCTTCACACACTCACCTGCTTGGAGCGCTACATTGCCGTCGTGCATCCGGTTCTCTACCTGAGTTTGAGGAAGGCCACTGCCGTCAGAAACGGCAGCATTGCGTTGGCTTGGGTTGCATCCTTGGGATGGGTGGGGATACTAGCTCTGTACAGCCCTGGTTTTCCAACAATCCTTTTTTCCATCATCATGGCCCTCTCCCTCATTGTCGTCTCTTTCTTCAGCTTCTTTGTTCTCTACACACTGATTCAACCGGGGCCGGGGGAAAGGGGCGGGGACAGGGAGAGGGTGGACCAATCAAAGAGGAGAGCGGTCCACACCATCACAGTCATAACTGGAGTTCTGTTGCTGAGGTTGGCTGGGCAGATGGTTTGTAATTTGATTGGCATGTTGGCGGTGCTGAGCGCCAAGGAAACGTGTATTGCTTACTTATGCGGGTCATTCTTCTGCGTGCCCAGTAGTTACATCCTGCCGCTGCTCTTTCTACACCGAGCAGGAAAACTGACGTGTTTCACACAACGCTGACATTGGTCAAGGAGAGTAAACTTAATAATCAACACAAAATCATACATTTTTTTTTACAAATATAAAATATAATTTATAATTATTATATAATCATATAATTATATAATTTATGTAAAAATCGTTTCAATAAATGTTAGGTTATTAACTGAAAGAGATCCAAATAGAGTCATTGTGTTTGAGATAAAACAGAAGTCTGATTGAATAACATTTTATAAATATTCTTCTTTGATAATATTAATAAATCAAATCTTAAGAAAAATTGCAGATATTGTTGAACTATTGGTCTGTCTGCTGGTTATAACAACAAGGAAGAAGAGGACAAACAGGTGCTTCATGACTTCATGGTTTGAATAAGCACCAGTTTAAAGTTACAACTCATTTGAATCTTTTTTAAAAGGCATGCCAATGGAGACATGGCCTGTGGTTTCATTACACAACATGATGATTCTATGTACATGACAATTTTAAAATGTTATATTTGCACATTGTAAAAATGTACATCCATAGTTCTGGGAGAAAAAGGGGGTGAACCTTTGTTCAAAATAGTACACTTCTCCATTAACATTCACAAATAACTTCAGTAACAAGTAAAAAATGTTAAAAAAAAAAAAAAAAAAAAAAGGAGACTATTTTACAAGCAAACAACACTTGGACAATATTACCCAAAAATATTTTAAAAAAATAAGTAATAGTTTTGTAAATTTTACTTAAATGTCAAATGTAAATGTTATATTTCTGCAGGAGAATGTTTCCTTGTGATTGATACGTTATGTGACATATGTAGATATTAAAAAATAATGTGTTGGAGCTGCATTTATTTTATTTAGTTTTGGACTTTTTTCTTTTTTGTGACGAATCAGATATGTGGGTCTGAAGAAAATATGTATTTTTATATTGATATTTAGATTGTGTCTATACGTGATGACAATCTGGATCATGTTTTTTGTTTTTTTTTAAGTCATTTTGATTTTCAATTTTGATTTATGATTCAACAAATCATTGTGGCTGTAACATAAATGTAAGTAAGTAAAAAGTATAAATTAAAGATTACTAAATTGTGATTTAAAACGCGAGTTTTGATGTTGCAATATTGTAATCCATGTGGTTTAATATAATGGAATATGTGTGTGTGAATAAAAACTCTCAGATGTGTTTGTGTGTCACACACTGATATGAAAATAAAATGATGCATTTGAGGAACAAAGAATAAACTATCATACTTGTGTCATTAACAATCTGTCCTACTTATGTGTCCTCGAGCAAGGCAACGTTTGTGGACAAATGTCAAAATCATCTCCAATCAGATCCACTGCTGCTCTGGCAATGTCGCATGATCCACTTCACCACACTTATGTAATATGGAATAGCTTTTGAAGGCCACTCAATCAGATCACAGCACTGCAGATCACTGTTGGATTTATAAAAATGAATGGGTTCATGGGTTAAATTTAAATGAGGCTGCAGTGTACACAGGTGCTCTAAGCTGATTTGAATAAGAGTCTGATTTAGAACTCATTTGACTGTCAAATACAGTATATTTATAAGTTATGGAGATTTTATGATGTAGCTGAAAATTGAGGCGCGTTGGATTCTATATGAAAACAACGATCTGGGTTCAATTTAATGATCCACTGGTAAAAGATGCTGCGTTGAAGGCCCGGTGGCCTGTGTCCAGCCTGTTGAAGTGTCGTTGAGCATGGCACTTTTACCACCACCACCACCACCACCACTAACCTGCAGACGACCCTGAACACTGAGGAAATTTGCCTTCAATACCTCATCAGTTTTTCTATGCAAAAAAACTGTTCTGGCCAGTTCAAAAGTCCCAATCAAACAAACATAAACACAAACACATGAAACATGCACACACACACACACACACACACACACACACTATATAATATCGGACCAGACACCAGCGCTCATCAGTCTGGTTCTGGAGACACAGGACAAGGTTGGTTCCTTCAATACGATAGTAATAATAATTCATAATACATTGAAATTAAGAATTTAAATAAATCTTGCTTTTCCATGTGCAAATGATTGTTTTGTTTTTTTGTTGTTGTTTTTTCTAATAAATGTTATTCATTTACGACGGAGTATTAGGATAAAGTCGTAAATTTACGACTTTATTCTCGTAATGTTATGACTTTTTTCTCGTAGGAAATGTATGACTTTATTCTCATAACTTTACGACTTTATTCTTGTAAATTTATGACTTTATTCTCGAAGATTTGTTTTTTTTTCTCTCAATGTGGCACTAATACTCCATGGTATTCATTTGATATTGTTGAATATATTGTGGCTGCTGGTTGTTTAAAGCTGCTTTTATAAGGTGACTGATTTATTTATATTTAATTTAATATATCAATTATATTCTTATTGTTTGTTTGTTTTAAGTCAGAATTTCTTCTTATATAATCATTATTATTATTAGTACTAGTGGTTGTACAATAGCTATTTATCATTATATAATAATGTAATGATGTATTTAATAAAGATTTGTTGTAGGACATAACTGGGCCCTTTATTCACCAGTTGCAGAGGCTTTTCTTTTGAAAAAATCTATAATTTCTCTCATTAATCAACTAAATACAAATGTGTGTCTCACTGCAGCAACAACCCTGTCAAGCTTTTTGTCTTTGCCCACGATTTTCACATTATGTGAAAAAACAAACAAACAAATAAAAAACAGGAAGTGCTGAGTTTTGTAACTTAAAAGGATAGTTCAACATTTTGGCAAATTGGCCATTGCCATAATCCCTATAGCAGTAGGTTCGTTACATTTAATTGTCAGTGCAAGATATTTTTAGAACGGCGGAGCAGAGCCGTGAGCTGCTCAGAGCTACGCTACGGAGGCTCATGGGATTTCTTGGTTTTCTTCATCAAACTCATCAAATACACAATCCAACAACTCCACAACGCTCTGGTGGACAAGTTGTGACCTGCACATTCACCACGCTATGAGATAATAACCAAACGTTACCAGACCAGAGTTGTTTTAGAGGGAAATACAGAGATTGCTTGATGAAGAACTGCCCCCGACGGAAACGCACATCAGTGGTTTTGCATGAATTTCCCTCTACAACAACTCTGTCTGGTAACGTTCTGTTATCATCTCATAGCGTGTTGAATGTGTGGGTCACAACCTGTCCACCAGAGCGTTTTGGAGTTGTTGGATTGTGTATTTGATGAGGGAAACCCTACTGCTATAACTATAGGGATTATGGCAATGGGCCAATTTGCCAAAATGTTGAACTATCCCTTTAACGTTGATCAAAAGAACGGCAAAGAACACGAATATGAACCTTTGTATCTTGTGTCACATGACTCATGAATTAACTTGTTAGTTTTTTTTTCTTCTCCTCCTCTGCAGCCCGATGGAAAAGTACGCCAACTCCTCCTCCGCCCATAACGACACCCTCCCTTCCTCCCCCAACTCCCCCCTCCCCAGCTGCTTCGCCTCCCCACCTGGCATCTTCATCTTCACCGCCTCCGCCGTCACCAACATCCTCCTCCTCCTCCCTCTCTGCATCTGCATCCTCTTCCTCGGGATCCAGAGTTTGTGGAAACAGCGTAGCGGCGCCTCGGTGAATCCCGCCGACGTCTTCACCTACCACATGGTTGCCATGGAGCTGGTCGGCATGTGCGGGTCCGTCTTCTGCTGCTGCGGCGCCTTCACGCATCACCAAAACATGATCGACGTGGGATGCAACGTGTTTGCGATCATCTCTTGCGTGAAAATGTTTTTCCACTCTCTCACCTGTGTGGAGCGCTACCTGGCCGTCGTCCGTCCCATCACCTACCTGAACCTGACGCAGGTGGGCGGGCTCATGGTGAGAAACGCCAGCACCGCCTGCGTTTGGGTCGTGTGCGCCGGACTGATGGCCGTAAGGTTCGTTGTCGACCGCAATTTCAACCTGGTTCTGTTTTTCTGCAGCTTGGTTTCCTCCCTGATCATCATCTCGTTCTGCAGCCTGTCCGTCCTCCGCGTCCTGACCCGCCCGGGGCCGGGGGACGGCGGCGAGAACAAGACCGACAAACCGAAGCAGAGGGCCTTCGTCACCATCACGACCATCATGGTGGTGCTGTTGGTGAGGCTCTTGGGGAACATGGTCTGCCAGGTGCTGGCGTCCTCCTCGGCGTTGAGTCGGTACAGTCGCTGTGCAGCGCAGGTGTCGGGCATCTGGTTCTGTCTGCCCAGCAGCTACGTCCTGCCGCTGCTGTTCCTGCACCGGGCGGGAAGGCTGCTGTGTTTCAAACACACCACGGACTCTGGATAGCGCCCCCAGACGTGAGCACGGAGTCGCTTTATGGTGGTTCCAGTGTGCCATTCCGAAGGGCTGCCATTCCGTTTACTTTCATGTTTCGGAATGCCGGTGTAGGTACCAAATGTGTCCGGGCTGCCAGATTTGACCGGGGCCGCGACTGGCGATGACGTGGCACATCGTGATTGGTCATGGTGGCGTAATGCAATTGCTTAGACGCTACCGCAGATGTTGGCGAAGTTAGTCACTTCGCCCCATAGTAAATATTGGACTCATTTGTCACAAGCCACATCTCTTCTGAATAGTTTGACATGAAAATGGCAATTTTCAGACAGACAATTCAGGAGAAAATGAACTTTGTTCAAGACCTGTCTCTGGCTCTCGCGAGATTTGGCACAGATCTCCGAGGCAACGTCAAACAAACGTTTGTGAACGCCTGCGCTAATTACAGTATTTTAATCATTTTCGTCACTGTTAGTTGTGTAAATGTTTAATGTTATCATTAGAAAATATAAATAGCTCACTTCCGTCTACCTACAACTTTTATAAATCCTCACGACCAATCACGATGTGCCACGTCATCGCCAGTCGCGGCCTCGGACAAATCTGGCAGCCCGGACACATTTGGTACCTACACTGGCCTTCAATTACCTTTGAGAAAGGGGCGCCATTCCAAACCCGAAAAAAGTTGTGCCATTTCGAAAAGCTTGTTAAATGTGCTGTCGTAAAGCATAAGAACTGACTGCTGTGGTAGTACAGTCGGTAGAGTAGTTGCCTCCCACACAGGTGACCGGGTATTGAATCCCGTAAGGGGTGCACATTGGTATCTTTTTTGTCTTGTATATTAGCCCACTGTAGATTATTAGCCGGCCGGGGACACACCAGCCCATGTTAACCGATTGTGTCGTTCAAGCACACCAGACACGCCGCCGGTTCACGCCCTGCAGCAATCGTTTCATCTGGTGTATTTTCCACGAGCGATCGCGTCAAGCCGGGCAGGAAGTCAAACGAAGAAACACGAGAGAATCCGGTCCAAACCCTAACCCTTCAAAAAAAAAACACCACAAATGGCACCTTCGGAATGGCGGCCCCACGGAAATTCGGAATGACGGACCTATGGAAATTTTCAGAATAGCAGACCATCGGAATGGCGGTCCTTCGGAATGGGGGTCGCCCCCCCTTTATGGTTGGATGTCGGGGTCAAAAGGCCTCGTGTTGGCACAGGAGTTTGTATCCAACCACATACCTTTGTCAAAAGGGACAACGAGGAGTTTTGGAAAGCAAAGTGTTTTCACACTACATTTCCCATGGGCCTCCGCGCACACTGTGAAATTCTTGAAGCGGCACAAGACGGACGAAAGCGAAAACATTTGCCAAGAATGTTTTCATTGATCAAGAATGAAAATCAGAGTTTGGAAGACGATCAGATACCGTCGTAGTTCCAACCATAAACGATGCCAAGTAGTGATCTGGCGGCATTATTCCCATGACCTGCCGGGCAGCATCCGCGAAACCTAAAGTAGGAAATGCTGGGCGAGCTGACCACTAAACAATAATAATAAAATAACAATAAAGACAAAACAATATATATGTCGAAAATTGACCCATTAACAGGTGGAAACGTAGATTCATCCACAAATAATGTGAGATTTTGTTATAACCAAATACAAACTCCTCGTTGTCCCTTTAATTTCCCTCACTTTCTGTCATCTCTTATCTTTCTTCCTCTTTGGTATTTTGTTGAATTCAAGTGTAGAAAAAAAATATATTGATTGATATTATCCATAATATGATTATGAGTCGTGTTCGTGGCTTTTATTTGCATGCGAAAACTTTCCCTACTGTACCTGCGGCATGATCATTATATTCTCATTTGCATTTTTACTGTATCTTTGTGAGTGAGGCATGAAACCCTAAAGCCTTTATTTACTGGGGCAGAGGCTTTTATTTCTGAATTTGGTTCCTAATTTCCTGTGTAAACCAACACAGATGTTACCTGACGATATGTTTATCATTTGCAATGTGGTTACCTGGATGTTAGTTCTTTTTGTGTCATTTATTTGGAGCTCAAACCCCCTCTAGATACATGACCACATATGAATCCTGTTTTTTACTTAGTGCCGTAATGTTTGGAGAGCTGTTCTACAACATCTAAAACAACAAAAGAATAAAAATCTGATGTTTTTGTTAGCATGCTAACATCTGCATATTTTTCATGTTAATAAAACGATTAAAAGACACTTGTCATTGTTCATTTTTGATCATTTATTAATGCACATGATACACAGCAACCTCAAAATATGTGTTATTGTAATGTTCAATTACTACAAGAAAAACAATCAATAGGTTTTTCCACAGATATGAACTTGACAATGCTACATTTCAAACCTTTAGTAACTGATATGTTTTGAAAGGATTTTGCCAACAGTCCAGGCCCATTGAATTGTTGTATATCAAAAATGATTCAAATCACTATCAAACTGCTGCTTTTTAGCCTCTTAACTGTCTATAGATTTCCGAAATCTAGTCTACAAAATATATACTTATACAATCATCACCTTTCTACTCATATGTGGTGGTGATTTGATCTTAGTTGTTCTTACAACACACTAATTTTCCTGACCTTTGTAGGAACAACAGTGGCAGCACCAGAGTGCTGGGCAGATTAAACCACACATCAAAAATGACAGTAAAACAATTTGTGCTTTCTGAGATTACAAGTGGCAGACCCCAAACCAGACTCCCACAAATCTTCACCAGCAGCAACACCATTATGACCATGATGATGTAGAAAGCCCTCTGCTTCGACTGGTCAACCCGTCCCCCGTCCCCGCCCTGTTCCCCCGGTCCTGGACGAGTCAGGACACAGAGGACAGACAGGCTAAAGAAGATGATGACGATAAGGGTGACAATCAGGAGAGACAGATTCCAGTACACATTCACTAACATAAACACACATGTCAATATGATGCTGAGCAGCCAAACACAGCCATTGGTGATATTTCTTATTCTGATCCCTCTCTCTTTCCTCAGGCTCAGGTAGATGATGGGATGGACGACGGCCAGGTAGCGCTCCAGGCAGGTTAGGGTGTGGAAGAACATTTGTCCACTCCAGGTGAAGGATGAAAACCAGATCCCCGATAACAATGCATCAACATGACCATTGCAGATGCCATAGAGGGTGAGGGAGCTCCCAAAGATGCCAACCAGCTCCATGGCGACCATGTGGTAGGTGAAGCTGTCAGAGTGACTATTTGTTGCTGTGGTGGAGGAACGCTGTTGGAGCCATCGCTGGAGACCCAGGTAGATGATGAAGGAGCAGAGAGGGAGGAGGAGGAGGATGTTGGTGATGTTGAAGACAATCAAGGCTATGGAGGTCGGTCCAGAGAGGAGGCAATATATGTACCAGGGAAGAGAGGCGTTGATGGTCGAATGGTGAAGGTGGTCAATGGGTTCATTGGAGGAAGAGTTGACGACCATGTCTGAGAGAAGGTGTAGTTGTCTCCAGACCTGCCCACCACCAAACAACCAAGAAGATTCAGAAAAACTGAATGATTTCCTGTTTCAACTCCACAAAATTGAAGACTTTGATCTTACATTTCCCATAAGGCAACTGAAGGATAATCCATTAGGCCATCCCAACAACTTTCTATAAAATTACTATCTGTGTTTTATGACATATTTGAAGTCTTGAGTCTAACTCATTGTAGTCTCATCCTTTCTGCTGTGGATATAAGAAGGTGGTTATGCTAGAAAGTAATAAAAAACACCAACCTTATCAATATTTGTGTCTGATCCTTCTGTGTCTCTCTGTGTGTCTGATCATTCACACAATCACTGTCCTGACTTTATTTTTCAGCTTCACTCCGAATTCAAATAAATGATTTTATTTGCATAAAAATAAACATGTTTTCAGTCAAATCCCAGTCACACCCAACCTGACAGACACGACAAAGATCTATGACACATGACAAGATGAAGCATGGAGACCATGGGAAACAGAGTGTTTCATGGTATTGCTGACAATAGCTGCGTTTCCATTTCAGAAATATCGCAAACTTCGAAAAATTTGCGGGTGTTTCCATTGAAAGGTGTTTTGTGAATGAGCCGTAATCTAGTCACGCCATATCCCCTAATTCTCTGAGTGACTGATCATAGTTTTACTATTGGTTGGGTAATAGTCGGGTGGTCGGGTAATAGTCATGTCAGGTAATAGTCATGTGCGCTAACCATTCGGCCAAAAGGATGTCCCTGTGGCCAAGTAGCTAGGGCACATGATCAATTGGAGGCGTAGTGACAGGACCCGTCAACTGTCACAATTGTTTTAATTTATACAGCTCAATTGAGTTTTGTATACAAACAATAATTAAAATGACTGTCATATTATCAACTGCCACTCATAAGCCTCTTTTAACTATGTCAAATTTTAGCTCATAATGTATTTTCTATTATTGTTTCTAGTATTCTTGTCATGTTTAGATTTTCTATCTAAAGTGATTATATTTGTGCAGTTTAAATTTAAACCTCTGATCTTACATGTTGTTCTTACAACACACTAATTTTCCTGACTTATGTAGGAACAACAGCGGCAGCACCAGAGTGCTGGGCAGATTAAACCACACTGCGCAAATGACAGTAAAACAATGCATGCTTTCTGAGAACTCTAGTGGCAGAACCCAGACCATACTCCCACCAATCTTCATGAACAGCACCCCCAGTATGACCATGATGACGTAAAAAGCCCTCTGCTTCGACTGGTCAACCCGTCCCCCGTCCCCGCCCTGTTCCCCCGGTCCTGGACGAGTCAGGACACAGAGGACAGACAGACTAAAGAAGACAATGATGATTAGGGTGACAATCAGGAGAGACAGATTCCAGTACACATTCACTGAAATAAACACACATGTCAACATGATGCTGAGCAGCCAAACACAGCCATTGGTGATATTTCTGATTCTGATCCCTCTCTCTTTCTTCAGGCTCAGGTAGATGATGGGATGGACGACGGCCAGGTAGCGCTCCAGGCAGGTTAGGATGTGGAAGAACATTTGTCCATACCAGGTGAAGCATAAAAAACGATTGCCCCATAATAACACATTATAATGATCATTGGCTATGATGCCATAGAGGTTGAGGGAGTTCCCAAAGATGCCAACCAGCTCTATGGCGACCATGTGGTAGGTGAAGCTGTCAGAGTGACTGATTGTTGCCGTGGTGGAGGAACGCTGTTGGAGCCATCGCTGGAGACCCAGGTAGATGATGAAGGAGCAGAGAGGGAGGAGGAGGAGGATGTTGGTGATGTTGAAGACAATAAAGGCTATAGAGGTCGGTCCAGAGAGGAAGCAATACCAGGGAAGAGAGGTGTTGACGGCTAAATGGTGAAGGTGATCAAAGGATTCATTGGAGGAAGAGTTGACGACCATGTCTAAGGGAAGGTGTAGTTGTCTCCAGACCTGCCCACCACCAAACAACCAAGAAGATTCAGAAAAACTGAATGATTTCCTGTTTCAACTCCACAAAATTGAAGACTTTGATCTTACATTTCCCATAAGGCAACTGATGGGAAAATCCATTAGGCAATCCCAACAACTTCCTATAAAATTACTATCTACGTTTTATGACATATTTGAAGTCTTAAGTCTAACTCATTGTAGTCTGATCCTTTCTGCTGTGGATATAAGAAGGTGGTTATGCTAAAAAGTAATAAAAACACCAACCTTATCAATATTTGTGTCTGATCCTTGTCCTTCTGCGTCTCTTTGTGTGTCTGATCATTCACACAATCATTGTCCTGACTTTATGTTTCAGCTTCACTCCAAATTCAAATAAATGATTTTATTTGCATAAAAATAAACATGTTTTCAGTCCAATCCCAGTCACACCCAACCTGACAGACACCACAGAGATCTATGACACATGACAAGATGAAGCATGGAGACCATGATGGTTGTGACTGCTGGTAAACACAGTGTTTCATGGTATTGCTGACAATAGCTGCGTTTCCATTCCATTAGGCAATCAAAACAACTTTCTATGACATCACTATCTATTCAATTAAATTCCATTTTATTTGATAAAGAGGGACAATGTACATTGATAAACATTTTAAAGGGACAACGAGGAGTTTCTATTCGGTTATAAAAAAGTCTCACGTTAATGCGGATGAATCTCCGCTACCCACACTTGTTAATGGGCCCATTTTCGATAAGTATATCGTTCTGTCTCTTTCGTTATTTTGTTATTATTAGTGGTGGCGGAAATGCTGGTCGAGCCGACCAGCGTTTCCTTCGTGGCGAGTCATGAGAATAATGCAGCCGAATCGCCGTTTATGGTCGGAACTACGACGGTATGTGAACCTCTTTGAACCTCTGACTTTAATTATTGATGAATGAAAACATGAGTCTGTCTTGCGCCGGTCAAATAATTTTACGGTGCGCGCGGAGGCTCATAAATGTAGTGTGAAAACGCTTCGCTTTTCCAAAACTCCTCGTTGTCCCTTTAAAGAAGCTAATTTCCATTGACAGACATCCTATACTGAAATAGAAACAAGCAGGTTAAAGGAAACACAAGTATACACAGTATTTAAAAACATGGGGCAGGTACCCCCCCCCCCCCCCCATTTTCTTTAGAAAGAAAAAACTAAGAAAGTAAGGCAATCATAATACATACTGTACATTAGGTATCTATGTTTTCTATGACATATAGTTGAAGTTTTAAGTCTAACTCATTGAGTCTCATCCTTTCTGCTGTGGATATAAGAAGGTGGTTGTGTTAAAAAGTAATAAAAACACCTACCTTATCAATATTTGTATCTGATCCTTGTCCTTCTGCGTCTCTCTGTGCATCTGATCATTGACATAATCATTGTCCAGACTTTATGTTTCAGCCTCACTCCGAATTCAAATAAAGGATTTTATTTGCATAAAAATAAACATGTTTTTAAAAGATCTATGGAGACCGGTTGTGACTTCAGGGAAACACCGTTTTTCATGGTATTGCTGACATTGTTGTTGATACGCTGTTGTTTTGGCCGGTGAATGTCTCTGACTGACTGAGTGACTGATCATAGTTCAACTATTGGTCAATGAAATTAAATGTTTCACGCCTACTGGTTTATGACAGTACAGGGTGGAGTTGGAGGAATGGGATGATGATCACTCAGTCAGTCAGAGACATGCACTATTGTTGGACTGGCTCAGCCTATACACTCCATCCACCAGTATAGCGACAACAAAGTTTTTAAACCTTTTATAGAACTCTTTGAAACACTTTCCATTGTTTATTTTTAAGCTCAACACACAACATAAGATAACAATTAAATTCAAGTTACACATTTCAATGTATTTAAGTAGTTTTCCCAGGAAGCGGGGCTTGTACTTTATGGTGGGAGTTAGGATTTTTCAAACAGATATAGAAATAAGTGCAGTTATAGTTGAAGTCTGGTAAGTAAACATGTGTTAATGCTAACTATTAGCATGTAGCAATAGCAAGAGAAATAGAGAAATAGTAAGTACAAATGGCTCTTTTGCGACCAAATACCTTCAAAAAATAATGGCATGCACATCTGCCTCATCTGTATTTGGTGCTTAGGTGAAATTAGCAGATGTTAGCATGCTATCTTTTCCACAGTAAGGTAGTGAATGTGGTGAAAAAAAAGAGCTAACATGCTCACAATGCTAATGCTAAAATGCATACCTTTAGCTGCAAGTGTGGCTATACAATCTTTGACATAGTTGTATTTTTACGCCATCACTTGTGCAAAAACTAATAAGATTGTTTTAATTAATTCACATCTGCCTCACCTGTGCTTGGTGCTTAGGTGAAATTAGCAGATGTTAACATGCCATCTTTTCCACAGTAAGATGGTTAATGTTGTAAAAAATAAATAAATAAATGAACCAGAACTAACATACTCACAATGCTAATGCTAAAATGCATACAACAACAATTAAAATGGCTGTCATATTATCAACTGCCACTCATAAGCCTCTTTTAAATATGTCGAATTTTGGCTGATAATTTTCTATTGTTCCTCTCCGCCATTTTCTTTATACTTATTATTCTTACTACTTTCCGCCGTTTTACGGACTGCTTCTAATCCTTCATACTTTGTGCTATTTCAACAATTAATATATCAAAACATGCAGCTTTTTTCTGGACATTATCGGAACTATTTAACTTTTTCATACTATTTATACTTTTTAAAATATTCAAATAGTTCAGATTTTTTTGTCCCATTAGAAATACATTGGAACAGGTTTCAAACTCTGAAACTACTGCACCTACTTTGAACCTCATTTGCTCCCACATACTTTCACCTACAGGCTTCATTCAGCTTCTGAGCTGTAGATGAACTTCTACTGTATTCACCTTGAAAATAACTCTTTCATATCTTCTATCGTTATTGAGATAAACCCTTTAAAAGCACATGAGGATTTCTGCCAAATTTCACACTTTTCAATGATTGTGTATGGCGTTTGGTCAGAGTGATGACATCATCGTTAGAGTGCAGGAGAGCCAAAAAAGCGACTGGAACTTTTCTTCTGAAACTGCCACCAAAGCTACAAATGACACTCTACACACAAGAATTTGCCACAGTTTGTAGCCACACTTGTCTTCTGGCTAAAAATCTGGTAAAAAACGCAAAGAGACATAGATAATAATTTTAAATATTTTTTAAATGCAGCCTGGGTGCTCTCTCTCTGCCATTCACCCCAGTACAATTTTTTTCACAGCAGAGAAGAAGGAGCTCAACTTTGTAATTCGCTGGAAAGGGCATTATACTTTGTTTGAATTAACCAAAAAATAGTCACACATCACAAAAAAGTAATCTACTTACTTGGTGTGGCTCATTTACACTTTCCTTTTTTTTAAGCAGAAGTCAGTGAGCCTCTTATACAGAGGTTTCTTTTACCCTTCTCTCACTGAATCTAACAATAGTCAAGTCGTTAGATCAGTGGGCTGATGACCTAAAGGTTGCAGGTTCAAATCTGACCCCAAACGCTTTGTTAGTGAATCATTCCCCCAGTCTTCCTCTGTTGATTTCTGATAGCTTGCTTCTTATTTGGTTGAGAGGTTAGTTTGCCAGACTACCAAGGGTTTGATTCCTGCCTTTGCTGTTTGTGTAACATGACATTCCTTTGTTTGCTTGTCAATTTCTACTGCTAATTTACCATGGCTTTCAGCATTCACACGCATTTTCCGTTAGGAAATGCTCTTTCTAGTTGTTTCTAGTATTCTTGTCATGTTTAGATTTTCTATCTAAAGTGATTAATATTTGTGCTGTTTAAATTTAAACCTCTGATCTTAGATGTTACAACAGACAAATTTTCCTGACCTTTGTAGGAACAACAGCGGCAGCACCAGAGTGCTGGGCAAATTAGACCACGCTGCACAAACAACAGTAAGACAATCAATGCTTTCTGTGAACTCTAGTGGAAGAACCCAGACCAGACTCCCACCAATCTTCACCAGCAGCACCCCCAGTATGACCATGATGATGTAGAAAGCCCTCTGCTTCGACTGGTCAACCCGTCCACCGTCCCCGCCCTGTTCCCCCGGTCCTGGACGAATCAGGACACAGAGGACAGACAGGCTAAAGAAGACGACAATGATGAAGATGACAAGCAGGAGAGACAGATTCCAGTACAAGTTCCCTAACATAAACATACATGTCATCATGATGCTGAGCGGCCAAACACAGCCATTGGTGATATTTCTGATTCTGATCCCTCTCTCTTTCCTCAGGCTCAGGTAGATGATGGGATGGACGACGGCCAGGTAGCGCTCCAGGCAGGTCAGGGTGTGGAAGAACATCTGTCCATACCAGGTGAAGGATAAAAAACAAGAGCCCCACAATAACACATTATAATGACCATTGTAGATGCCATAGAGGGTGAGGGAGTTCCCAGAGATGCCAACCAGCTCCATGGCGACCATGTGGTAGGTGAAGCTGTCGGAGTGACTGATTGTTGCTGTGGCGGAGGAACGCTGTTGGAGCCATCGCTGGAGACCCAGGTAGATGATGAAGGAGCAGAGAGGGAGGAAGAGGAGGATGGTGGTGATGTTGAAGACAATCACACCTTTGGAGGTTGCTCCAGAGAGGAGGCAATATATGTACCAGGGAAGAGAGGCGTTGATGGCCGAATGGTGAAGGTGATCAAAGGATTCATTGGAGGAAGAGTTGACGACCATGTCTGGAAGAGACAAAGGTGTAGTCGTCTCCAGACCTGCCCGCCACCAAATAAGAAATACGATTCAGAAATAACTAATTGATTTCCTGTTTAAACTACACAAAATTAAGACATTTGTTCTCACATTTCCCATAATGTAACTGAAGCATTCGTTTGACAACCCTTACCACTTTCTATACAATTTGAAGTCTTAGGTCTAACTCAATGTAATCTTATCTTCTCCAATATGAATAAACTCACTTTGATGTGTAAAATCTGTGGATATAAGAAGGTGGTCATGTTAAAAAGTAATAAAAACACCAACCGTATCAATATTTGTATCTGATCCTTGTCCTTCTGCGTCTCTCTGTGCGTCTGATCATTCACACATTCACGGTCCTGCCTTTATCTGTCAGCCTCACTCAGAATTTAAATAAAGGGTTTTATTTGCATAAAAATAAACATGTTTTTAATCCAATCCCAGTCACACCCAACCTGACAGACACCACAGTGATCTATGGAATATGAAAATATGAAGCATGGAGACCATGATGGTCCTGACTGCAGGGAAACACAGTGTTTCATTTTATTGCTGGCATTGTTGTTGATTACTTTTGGCTGGTGAACGTCTCTGACTGACTGATCATTGTTCCACCATTGGTTGATGAAATTAGATGTAGATTGTGGTTTTGACTGTATTATCACAGGGTGGAGCTGGGGGAAAGGGATGTACAATCACTCAGTCAGTCAGATGAATCCACCAGCTTTTACACTCCAGCCACAAATGCAGTAAAGCAACAACAACGATTTTGTGTTGTTTTGTTTTGTTTTTTAAAACAACAACCTTAAAAGACTTTTCATTGTTTATTTGTGATTATTTATTGATCCATATCATACACAACAACTTAAGAATAGACATAAAGGTGTGTCCACAGTTAAAAATGTACAAAGACAGATAACAATACAATTCTGTGCATTACGGTGGTAGTTGGGGTTTTTCAAACAGATTCAAAAGCAAATATGTGTAGGCTAATGCTAACACATATACTGTATGTGTAATCCTAACTTATGTATCAAGCATGTAGCAACAGAAAAAGAAATAGTAAGTGGAAATGGCTCATCTAAGTCCAATACCTTCCAAAAATAATAACATTGACATCCGCCTCGCCTGTACTTAACAGATGTTAGCATGCTAACTTTACACAGTAAGATGTGGTCAGCAATAAACAAGAGCTAACATGCTCGCATTTCTAATGCAAAAAATTCATATCTTTAGCTGCAAGTGTGGCTATACACTCTTTTTATATGTATTTGTTTATAGTTCAGCACTTGTGCAAAAACTATTAAGATTGCTTTAATTATTACAATACAACTGAGTTTTGTAGACTATATCAACAATGGTCAAAATAACTGTCAACTGCTGCTCATAAGCCTCTTTTAATTATGTCAAAATGTAGCTAATAATGTATTTTCTGTTATTCTTGTCACGTTTAGATCTCTGATTGTACTTGTGCTGTTTAAATTTTAAACTGTGATCTTAGTTGTTCTTACAACACACCAATTTTCCTGACCTTTGTAGGAACAACAGTGGAAGCACCAGAGTGCTGGGCAGATTGAGCCACACTGCACATACAGTAGTAAAACAACTGGTGCTTTTTGTGTACGTAAGTGTCAGAGCCCAAACCAGACTCCCACCAATCTTCACCAGCAGCACCCCCAGTATGACCATGATGATGTAAAAAGCCCTCTGCTTCGACTGGTCAACCCGTCCCCCGTCCCCACCCTGTTCCCCCGGTCCTGGACGAGTCAGGACGCAGAGGACAGACAGGCTAAAGAAGACGATGATGATAAGGATGACAATCAGGACAGACAGATTAAGGTACGTGTTAAATAACATAAACACATATGCCTCCATGATGCTGAGCGGCCAAACACATCCATTGGTGATATTTCTGATTCTGATCCCTCTCTCGTTCCTCAGGCTCAGGTAGATGATGGGATGGATGACGGCCAGGTAGCGCTCCAGGCAGGTTAGGGTGTGGAAGAACATTTGTCCACTCCAGGTGAAGGATGCAAAACAAGACCCCAACAATAATGCATTAACATGATCATTGTAGATGCCATAGAGGGTGAGGGAGTTCCCAAAGATGCCAACCAGCTCCATGGCGACCATGTGGTAGGTGAAGCTGTCAGAGTGACTAATTGTTGCTGTGGCGGAGGAACGCTGTTGGAGCCATCGCTGAAGACCCAGGTAGATGATGAAGGAACAGAGAGGGAGGAGGAGGAGGATGTTGGTGAAGCTGAAGATGGCCAATAATATGTCGTTTGATGTAGAGAGGAAGCAATATATGTACCAGGAAAGAGAGGCGTTGTTGGCGGAAAAGTGAAGGTGATCAAAGGATTCATTGGAGGAAGAGTTGACGACCATGTCTGGAAGAGACAAAGGTTTCAACTCTGTCATAAAGACAACCCTTGACAATTTAATACAATTACAAACCTGTTTTCTGACATATTGAAGTCTTAGGTCTAACCCAACATAATCCTGGTGACATTTTCCATCTCATCTTCTCTGCTGTGAATAAACTCACATTAAAGTGTAAAAATTGTAGATATAGGCAGGTGATCATATTAAGTAAATAACGTAAAACAAGATGAGATAGAAGAAAGATTTTATTTAAAAAAAACACCAACCTTATCGATATTCGTATCTGATCCTTGTCCTTCTGCGTCCCTCTGTGTCTGAGTATTCACATATTCACTGTCCCGTCTTTCAATTTCAACCTTGCTCCAAATTCAAATTTAGAATTTTATTTGCATAAAAATAAACATGATTTTAGTCAAATCCCAGTCACACCCAACCTGACAGACACCACAGAGATCTCTGACATGAGTCTATGATCTTTTACTTGATTATCATCGTATAAACATTTTTAGGCATAAATTGACTAAACTATTGAAAAAATTAAATGTTGTGAAGACAAAGCATGGAGTCGATGGTGGTTATGACTGCAGGGAAATTACTGTTGACATTGTTCTTGATATACAGTACTTTTGGCTGGTGAATGTCTCTGACTGACTGAGTGATCGATCATAGTTCCACAATTGGTCAGTAAAAAGTCAAATGACTGGAGGTTGTGTGAAATGTTGCAACCCAGTTTGGTATATTTGACATCCCCATCTTTCGTTTGTTTGTATTTCTGCAGCCAGAAAAAATGATCATCCTCAAATTATCCTGACTGCATGTGGTGTCCACTGTTTGGCGTCTCTGAACAAACAGCTCTGTTTTTCTGCGTTTTTGCTGGATATTCTCAGTGATTTTCCACTGGTGAAGATAATTACTGTGATGTGTGTTGTGATGAAGTACAATGATGAAAGTGATCACTCAATAAAACATGATCATGTCTTTATTTTCCCACAACATTGAGATCAAATTTACATTTTATCATTCATATGAAAGCATTGACCACATTTGTAGCTGTTTTATTGTGATAATTTGGTTGAACAAAATGGGTTCTAAGTGCCTACGGGAAACTGATGCCAATGATGTACAGAAGCAGCATTAAGATAAAATGATCATGCAAATCTAACCTAATGCTCCACCACACTTGATGTTCCTCTGACAACACCCTAGTTGTCCTGACCTGTGGAGATACAGGACAGGTACTGTAGTTTTAGGCTATATCAACTATGATTAAAATGACGGTAATATCAACTGCTGCTCATAAGCCTCTTTTAATTACGCCAAAATGTTGCTAATAATGTATTTTCCTTTTATTCTTGTCACGTTTAGATTTTCTGATTGTACTTGTGTAGTTTAAATTTTAAACTGTGATCTTAGTTGTTCTTACAACACACCAATTTTCCTGACCTTTGTAGGAACAACAGCGGCAGCACCAGAGTGCTGGGCAGATTAAGCCACAGTGTACATATGATAGTAAAACAATCTGTGCTTTCTGTGTACGTAAGCGGCACAGCCCAAACCAGACACCCACCAATCTTCACCAGCAGCAACACCAGTATGACCATGATGATGTAGAAAGCCCTCTGCTTCGACTGGTCAACCCGTCCCCCATCCCCACCCTGTTCCCCCGGTCCTGGACGAGTCAGGACACAGAGGACAGACAGACTAAAGAAGACGATGACGATAAGGATGACAATCAGGAGAGACAGATTCCAGTACTTGTTCACAAACATAAACAGACATGTCAACATGATGCTGAGCAGCCAAACACAGCCATTGGTGATATTTCTTATTCTGATCCCTCTCTCTTTCTTCAGGCTCAGGTAGATGATGGGATGGACAACGGCCAGGTAGTGCTCCAGACAGGTTAGGGTGTGGAAGAATATCTGTCCACACCAGGTGAATGATATAAACCAGGATCCCAACAATAACACATTAACATGACCGTTGCAGATACCATAGAGGGTGAGGGAGCTCCCAAAGATGCCAACCAGCTCTATGGCAACCATGTGGTAGGTGAAGCTGTCAGAGTGACTGATTGTTGCTGTGGTGGAGGAACGCTGTTGGAGCCATCGCTGGAGACCCAGGTAGATGATGAAGGAGCAGAGAGGGAGGAGGAGGAGGATGGTGGTGATGCTGAAGATGGTCAAGTATATGGAGGTAGATGTAGAGAGGAAGCAATATATGTACCAGGGAAGAGAGGCGTTGATGGCCGAATGGTGAAGGTGATCAAAGGATTCATTGGAGGAAGAGTTGACGACCATGTCTGGAAGACAGAAAGGTTTCAACTCTGTCATTTATTAGACAACCTTTGACACTTAAATACAGTTACCAACCTGTATTCTGACCTATTGAAGTCTTAAGTCTAACTCAAGATAATCTTGGTGACATTTTCCATCTCATCTTCTCTGCTGTGAATAAACTCACATTAAAGTGTAAAATTTGTAGATATAGGCAGATGATCATATTAAGTAAAGACAAGGCAAGGCAAAGCATCTTTATTTATATAGCACATTTCATACAAAGGCAACTCAATGTGCTTTACATAAAGACAAAACTTTTTTTTTTTTTAAAGAGAAGCATAAAACAGAATAGAACAGTTAAACATAGTTAAAAGCAAGAGCAAATACAAGAAAATAGATAAAGTTTAAAGTTCTTAAAAAGAGCTCAGCTATAAGCACATGAAAAGAGAAATGTTTTTAACCTGGACTTAAAAGTGCTTACAGTTGGGGCGGATCTCAGTTCTGCTGGTAGTTTGTTCCAGTTGTGTGCAGCATAACAGCTAAATGCTGCTTCACCATGTCTGGTTTGAACTCTGAGCTCCACTATTTGACCTGAGTCAGTAGATCTCAGGGCTCTACTGGGTTTATACTCTACTAACATGTCATTCATGTATTCTGGACCTAAACCATTCAGTGATTTGTAAACCAGTAGCAGAACTTTAAAATCTATTCTGTAGCTGACTGGGAGCCAAAGTAAGGTCTGAAGAACTGGGCTGATGTGATCTGATCTCTTTGTTCTGGTTAAAACTCGAGCTGCAGCGTTCTGAATGAGCTGCAGCTGTTTGATACTTTTTTGGGGGAGTCCAGTCAGAAGACCATTACAGTAGTCTAGTCTACTGGAGATAAAAGCATGAATCAGCTTCTCCTGATCAGTTTGGGACATAAAACCCTTAATTCTGGATATGTTCTTGAGTTGATAAAAGGCTGATTTGGTGACTGATTTGATATGGCTGTTGAAGGTCAGATCTGAGTCTATCAGCACGCCAAGGTTTCGGACTTGGTCTTTAGTTTCTAAAGACAGTGACTCAAGGTGTTTACTGACAGCAACCCTCTTCTCTCTATTGCCAAAAACAATGACCTCAGTTTTTCTTGATTTAACTCGGAAATTTTGGTTCATCCAATTTTTTGACTTGCTCTAAACAGTGACATAATGACTCTATTGGACTGCAGTCATCTGGAGACAGTGCGAGATATATCTGTGTGTCATCTGCATAACTATGATAGTTGACATTAGAATTCTGTAGAATTTGACCCAAAGGCAGCACATACAGGTTGAACAGAAGGGGTCCAAGGACTTACCCCTGAGGAACTCCACATGTCATAGCCACTCGATCGGATTGATAACTACCAATGGTCACAAAATAACTCCGTTCCTCTAAGTAGGACCTGAACCATTTTAGGGCTGTCCCACTGAGTCCTGCCCAGGTTTCCAACCTGTCCAGCAGTATACTGTGATCCACAGTGTCAAACGCAGCACTGAGATCCAACAGGACCAGAACTGACACCTTGCCTGAGTCAGTGTTCAACCTTATGTCATTTAACACTCTAATAAGAGCTGTTTCTGTACTGTGGTGAGGTCTGAAGCCTGATTGAAATTTGTCAAAGAGTCCACTGGAGTTCAAGAAGTTGCTGAGTTGATTAAAAACCACTTTCTCAACGATCTTGGCTATAAAGGGAAGATTTGAGATGGGTCTGTAGTTGGTTGAAATGGTAGTATCCAATGTTGTCTTTTTTAAGAGTGGCTTGATGGAAGCTACTTTCAGGGGTTTAGGAAACGTGCGTGATTGAAGTGACATAAAACAAGATAGAGGAAAGATAAATAAAAAAAACACCAACCTTATCGATATTCGTATCTGATCCTTGTCCTTCTGCGTCTCTCTGTGTGTTCACACATTCACTGTCCCGTCTTTAAATTTCAACCTCACTTCAAATTCAAATTTGAGATTTTATTTGCATAAAAATAAACATGATTTTAGTCAAATCCCAGTCACACCCAACCTGACAGACACCACAGAGATCTCTGACATGAGTCTATGATTTTTTACTTGATTGTTTATCATCGTATACACGTATTGAGGCATAAATTAACTCAACTATTGAAAAAATTAAATGTTGTGAAGACAAAGCATGGAGACCATGGTGGTTGTGATGAAGTACAATGTTGAAATTGATCACTCAACAAAACGTGATTATGTCTTTATTTTCCCACAACATTGAGAACATACGTTTTATTGTGATAATTCGGTTGAACAAAACAGGTTCTATGTGCCTACGGGAAACTGATGCCAATGATGTACAGAAGCAGCATTAAGATAAAACTAGAAAAAGCATTTCCAAGAATGGAAATGGTGTGACTGCTGATAGCAACTGAACGCTGTTGCAGAATTAGCAAATAGTGCAAGCAGTGATCACCATACAAATGTTTGACCAAGGTCGGAATTGAACCCACAACCTCATGGTCATTAGACTTCCACTCTGCCTCTAGGCCACGGTGCACACACAGTTGCAGAGACTGTTGTCTGTTAATGATCTGCACACTGTCAACATCAAGAAAGCTTGAGAGTCAAGCTTGAATGACTTAGAATGAAAATTTCTGTGAATTTCAGGCTGAGAGCAGCAGTTTCAACATGAAGCAAGTTATCAGAAGTCAACAGAGGACAACTGGGAAAATAATTCACTATAATTGTTGTTGAGGCAAGAATTGAACCAGCAACCTTCAGGTCTCCAGACCAGCAAGCTAACCACTAGGCTACAGACAGAGACAGTATGTGAGGGGTAAAAAAAACCTTTGATAAGAGGATCACTGGCTTCTGCTTAAAAAAAAAAGTAAGGAATCAAACCCATGACCTCATGATCAATAAACCTTTACTCTGCCACTTCGCCACAGAGAGCACAGACATAAGCATGTTTCAGACAGAGTTGTGGAGAATTCTCAGCATTGGGCTGAATGAGAGCAGAGAGCTCCCTGGCTGCATTTAAAAAATATTTAAAATTATTATCTAAGTCTCTTTGCATTTTTTGACCAGAATTTTAGCCAGAAGACAAGTGTGGCTACAAAACTGGAGAAAATAATTTGTCTAGAGTTTAATTTGCAGAAAAAGTTAAATATTTTAAAAAGTATAAATAGTTAAAAAGAGAAAAGTAACGCCGATAAAGTTCAAAAAAAGCTGCACGTTTTGATATATGAATTGTTGAAATAGCACAACACCTAACACACTAACCATATGGCCACAGAGAACCTGAGTTACAATGAGCTTTATACTATGAGGAATCAAAGACTGTCCAATGACAGCTGAATAATTGGAATCAAAAGTCAAGCAATGATGTGAAATGACTGAGGCAGGAATCGAACCCGTGACCATATGATCACTAAACCTTTACTCTGCCACTCGGCTACAGAGAGCACACTGCTTTCAAGACTGTTGTCATTCATTGTAATGTGATGATGTGCTGCAAACTGGTACGAGTAATCAAGGAGATAACAAACACCTGTAACCAATTGAAGGCGGGGGAGGAGAGCAGAATTCAACATAACATAACAAGAATTCTTCCCTTGGATTCGAACCAGTGACCTTAGGGTTGGCAGGCAGTTACCCTAACCCCTACACTACAGAGGAGTTGTCAAGAAGAGAGGTTGAGACTTTGATGAATGTGAGATTTTTCAATGATGCTTAAAACAAAAATAAATTAATATAAATTAGCCACACCAAGTAAGAAGAGGACTTTTTTGTGACCTGTGACTATTTTTTGGTGAATTAAAATGAATTAAAAAGCACTTAACAGCAAGTTACAAAGTTGAGCTCCTTCTCCTGCTGATGTGAAAAAAATGCATTGAGCTTAATGAGAGCAGAGAGCTCCCTGGCTGCATTTAAAAAATATTTAAAATTATTATCTAAGTCTCTTTGCATTTTTGACCAGAATTTTAGCCAGAAGACAAGTGTGGCTACAAAACTGGAGAAAATAATTTGTCTAGAGTTTAATTTGTGGCCATGCTGACAGTTTAGCCAGAAAAACTCTAGAATGTTTTTTTGCCTCTCTCCACTCTGACACCACTCTGGCTCTGCTCGTTAGACGCAATACACACACATTATAAAGCTGAAAAAAATCAGAAAAAGTTAAATATTTGAAAAAGTATAAATAGTTAAAAAGAGAAAAGTAATGCCGATAAAGTTCAAAAAAAGCTGCACGTTTTGATATATGAATTGTTGAAATAGCACAAAGTATGAAGGACTAGAAGAAGACCGTAAAAAGGCGGAAGAAAATGGCCAAACAGAAGAACAATAGTGTGACTGCTTCAGCAGTCACACTAATGATCATGCAAATCTCACTTGATGTTCCTCTGACAACACCCTAGTTTTCCTGACCTGTGGAGTTACAGGACAGGTAGTACTGTAGTTTTAGGCTATGTCAACAATGATTAAAATGATGGTAATATCAACTGCTGCTCATAAGCCTCTTTTAATTACGTCAAAATGTAGCTAATAATGTATTTTCTGTTATTCTTGTCACGGTTAGATTTTCTGATTGTACTTGTGTAGTTTAAATTTTAAACTGTGATCTTAGTTGTTCTTACAACACACCAATTTTCCTGACCTTTGTAGGAACAACAGCGGCAGCACCAGAGTGCTGGGCAGATTGAGCCACACTGCACATACAACAGTAAAACAATCCGTGCTTTCTATGTACGTAAGCGGCAGAACCCAGACCAGACACCCACCAATCTTCACCAGCAGCACCCCCAGTATGACTATGATGATGTAGAAAGCCCTCTGCTTCGACTGGTCAACCCGTCCCCCATCCCCGCCCTGTTCCCCCGGTCCTGGACGAGTCAGGATGCAGAGGACAGACAGACTAAAGAAGACGATGATGATAAGGATGACAATCAGGAGAGACAGATTAAGGTACTCATTCACAAACATAAACATAAATGTCATCATGATGCTGAGCGGCCAAACACATCCATTGGTGATATTTCTGATTCTGATCCCTCTCTCTTTCTTCAGGCTCAGGTAGATGATGGGATGGACGACAGCCAGGTAGCGCTCCAGACAGGTCAGGATGTGGAAGAATATCTGTCCACACCAGGTGAAGGATAAAAACCAGGATCCAAACAATAATACATTAAAATGACCGTTGTAGATGCCATAGAGGTTGAGGGAGCTCCCAATGACACTAACCAGCTCCATGGCGACCATGTGGTAGGTGAAGCTGTCGGAGTGACTGATTGTTGCTGTGGCGGAGGAACGCTGTTGGAGCCATCGCTGGAGACCCAGGTAGATGATGAAGGAGCAGAGAGGGAGGAGGAGGAGGATGGTGGTGATGCTGAAGATGGTCAAGTATATGGAGGTAGATGTAGAGAGGAAGCAATATATGTACCAGGGAAGAGAGGCGTTGATGGCCGAATGGTGAAGGTGATCAAAGGATTCATTGGAGGAAGAGTTGACGACCATGTCTGAGAGAAGGTGTAGTTGTCTCCAGACCTGCCCACCACCAAACAACCAAGAAGATTCAGAAAAAACGATTTATTTCAACACTCTCATTGGTTAGACAACCTTTTACACTTTCATACAATGTTTTCTGACATATGTGAAGTCTTAAGTCTAATCCTGGTGACATTTTCAGTCTCATCTTCTCCGCTGTGAATAAACTCACATTGGAGTGTAAAATCTGTGGATATAGGCAGGTGATCATATTAAGTAAATAGAATAAAATAATTTAAAATAATTTAAAAGACACCAACCTTATCAATATTTGTATCTGATCTTTGTCCTTCTGCGTCTCTCTGTGTGTCTGATTATTCACTGTCCCGTCTTTATGTTTCAACTCCAAATTCTTCTCCAAATTCAAATTTAGGATTTCATTTGCATGTTTTTAGTCAACTCCCAGTCACACCCAACCTGACAGAGATCTATGACATATGAGTCTATGATTTTTTACTTGATTGTTTATCATCGTATAAACATTTTGAGGAATAAATTGACACAATTATTGACAAAAGCATGAAGACCATCATGGTTGTGACTGCAGGGAAACTACTGTTCACATTGTTCTTGAGTATACAGTACTTTTGGCTGGTGAATGTTTCTGACTGACTGAGTGATCGATCATAGTTCCACAATTGGTCAGTAAAAAGTCAAATGACTGGAGGTCGTGTGAAATGTTGCAACCCAGTTTGGTATATTTGACATTCCCACCTTTAGTTTGTTTGTATTTTTGCAGCCAGAAAAAAATGATCATCCTCAAATTATCCTGACTGCATGTGGTGGCCACTGTTGGGCGTCTCTGAACAAACACCTCTGTTTTTCTGCGTTTTTGCTGGATATTCTCAGTGATTTTCCACTGGTGAAGATATTTACTGTGATGTGTGTTGTGATGAAGTACAATGATGAAATTGATCACTCAATAAAACATGATTATGTCTTTATTTTCCCACAACATTGAGATAAAATTTACATTTTATCATTCAAATGAAAGCATTGACCACATTTGTAGCTGTTTAATTGTGATAATTCGGTTGAACAAAACGGGTTCTATGTGCCTACGGGAAACTGATGCCAATGATGTACAGAAGCAGCATTAAGATAAAATGATCATGCAAATTCAACATGATGCTCAGTCTCACTCAATGTTCTTCTGACAACACCCAAGTTTTCCTGACCTGTGGAGATACAGGACAGGTAGCACCAGACTGCTAGGAATATTAAAACACAACTCAATCAAAGTAATCAAGCAGTTACAATCTGATCCCAACAAATTGACCACAATCCAAACCACAGTCCAACAAGACCTCAACAACAGCACCCCCAGTATGGCCATGATGGTGTAGAAAGCCCTCTGCTTCGACTGGTCCACCCTCCCCCTGTCCCCACCCTGTTCCCCCGGTCCTCTACGAGTCAGGACACAGAGGACGGACAAGCTGCAGAACACGATGACGACAAAGAATACAAAGAAGATGCAGACATCTAGTGTGATATTCCCCAAAAGATAGAGACATGCATATATGATGCTGAGCAGCCAAGCACAGCCATTGGTGATATTTCTGATTCTGATCCCTCTCTCTTTCTTCAGGCTCAGGTAGATGATGGGATGGACGACGGCCAGGTAGCGCTCCAGGCAGGTCAGGATGTGGAAGAACATCTGTCCAGTCCAGGTCAAGGATATAAGAAAGGTCCCCCACACCACCGCCGCAAAATAATGAGTGTAGACACCACAGAGGCAGATGGTGTTCCCCAAGACTCCGGTCAGCTCTATGGCGACCATGTGGTAGGTGAAGCTGTCGGAGTGACTGGTCGTTGCTGTGGTGGAGGAACGCTGTTGGCACCATCGCTGGAGACCCAGGTAGAGGACGAAGGAGCAGAGAGGGAGGAGGAGGAGGATGGTGGTGATGTTGAACATGGCAAAAACCAAGGAGCTTGGTCTGACGAAGTAGCAATGTATGTTTAAAAAATAAGAGGAGTTGATGGCGGAAGTGTCAATATTGAGAGGGCAGACATTGTAGGAGGAGGAGGAGGAGGAGTTCACTGACATTTCTGTAGGAGAACGAAAAAACTTATTAAAATAGGTATAGTATCTACTGCATGTACATACATCCTGTACATCCAGTTTAAACGCCAGGTTAAAAGCTAACCCATGAGAAAGAAGTCTCTCTTGGCAAACATAGTTTAGTATAACTGCTGAAAGATCCAAGTCTTCTTCTGAAGAGATGGTTTTAGACCAAAAATGAAGCAAAAGGGAAAATAGGACTTCAATAGAAAATTCACTGTCATAAAGAGGTACTCCGAAAATAATATCAATGATGCAAAGCTTGCTACTACAGTATAACCAACTGCCCTAAGATGTATAACATAACACGTTGAAAAGGTGGTCGAAAGAATATGTTAGTTAAACTAGAGAATGCATTTCCTGAAGGAAATACGGGTGAATGCTGAAAGCTGGAAGCTGAATGAGCTGAATAAATTGCTGAAACAACGCTGAATTAAGTGAAGAAATTTCTGAAGCAATCTTGAAAGGATTAAACAATATCCAAAGAGTTAAACTAAAACATGTAAGAAGGAGGCTGTATGTTGTAAATTACTTGAATTGTTGAATATTAGTATGAAGAAATTGAAAGGCTGAAGTCTACTCAAATAAGTTTGAAAAAACTGAAATAGCAGCACTCACAAAATAAACTTGAAATATTTATTTAACGCACAGCAGTGCCTGACGGACGCGTTTCAGCCCTTGGCTTTCTTCAGCATATCATTACGCTGCGTTAAATAAATATTTCAAGTTTATTTTGTGAGTGCTGCTATTTCAGTTTTTTCAGTGTTTTGATTTTTGAGCCGGCACCCAGTTTTATTCTTACATTAGAGTCGAGCACGCCATTTCCTTTGTACTCAAATAAGCTTAAAACGGACAACTTGAAAACATTGTTGAACCATTACTAATATAGATGAAAGTTATTCAAATGGAACTTAATGGAACTTTGTTTTACGTGTAAAGATTTTAAATGAACAACCTCACATGACCCATACTGTTTTTCGGTGACCAATTTTAGGGATTCATTTTCAAATAAATCAAAACTTGCATTTGTGATGAAAATTATAATTGACCAACATGTTGTAATGTGAATGTGATGTTGTAGTTACACAACATGTAAGCCTTTGTTAAAAATAAATTACCATAAGTGTAAAATTTTAGTTTTTTGGTATAGTTTTGTTGATATATCTGATGAGGGCTTGTACACCTTTCAGTCAGTAGGTGCTCTGGTGCTGTTGTGGATCTTGCCTGAGGGATCAGCAACTTCCGTTTCCACGCTGAACGAGTTCAACACCATCTTTGGTCCTGAAAAATAGATGCAGGTACTGACTTTATGAAAAACTCAGTTTTATCGTCTTTTATCGTCTTTATCGTCCGCGATATTTTTGTGTTAATATAAGTCTTAAATAGTTATATCTTCCGACAGCAATCACTTACATAGAGTGTTTGGAACGAAACACGGGTCTGTCAGTCACTCTGCTCTGCTCTGAGCCGAGGAGAAAACTTTTCTCGTATCCTACAATTTTTATCCAATGAGGAGAGAGAACGGCATGCAGGGCTGTGTGTGCAGCCAAGGGATGCGCCTGAATGTGGTGACGTAGGGACGAGGACTGTTATGGTGCGTTCAAGGCAACTCGTAACTCGTGTTTTTCCGACCTGTGAAGTCGTACCAGTTCGATCTGGTACGAGTTCACGGGTCGGAAGTTACGAGTGGCCGTTATAGTGACTTTCACAGGTAAAACAGGTCGGAAAAACACGAGTGGGTTGCCTGGAACGCTACAAAGTCGTAAGTTGTGACTTGAAGCTGTAATTTACGGTTTCAAAAGCCTGCCTGGAACGCAGCATCAGCCAAAACGACTGGATCGCTTACTTCTGCTTTAACCTGCTCCTGAAATGTATGTTAATGTTATTTAACTTGTTTTCTACGTGTTCTCGGACAGTTTTGTGAGGTTTTAACCCGTCGTGTAACAAGTGTGTTTGTATTCAAACGCCTCGGCGAGCGTCGCCATGCCAAACGACAGTGTATTGATTGACAGGTATTAGTTTTTCTGTTCAGTTGATTGCCACCATGTTGTTACGTCGTCTCATTCATTGGCGTCGCCATAGCGCAAAATTGTTGTTAAAAGTATAAAGAGGGCTGCAAATCAATATTATTGTTATGGTGTGGTACCTGTTAGTAGTTTCAACAAACCAACATTGATTGTATGTAGCCTAACCGTAATTTGAGATTCATTGCAAGTATTTTATGAGTCTGAATGTGGGATTAAATTAAATGACATCTTGCCTGTTACATAAACAATTGCTTTTAAAAATACATAATGAATGTTAAATGTTAAATGCTATGTTAATTCAGCTAGTCAAACTGTTTCCATATGCAGGCTGAGAGACACTGACCTTTATGTGTAGAAGCAGTTAGAGTGTCTGTGGGGAAAATCAAATTAGTTTTTTATTTTATTTTTTTATTTTTTTATTTTAATGTTTATTTTGCAGGGACGATACATACAACATTGCCACAAAGAATGAAAAATGCGATGCATACAAGACGTCTAGCTTCAGCTAATTTGCAGTCTTTGTCCCTGGTCAGGCTAAAGAAGGATAAAAGATACTGAATACCGTTACAATAAGTGCAATAATACAAATACAGTGAATAATACAGTGAATAGTTATCATGAATAAATAAACACAGCTACAAAATTTAGATTAAGAAATTGCACAAATTAAATACATTAAACATTAGTAAAATGCTGTATTGACAGTGACTTGAGAGAAGTTAATGTTCACATTTCTGCTGCTGCTTAAGCCAATGTTTAGCTTTAGCACTAAACATCTTTAATTCTCCCCTCCTTGAACCGCCACCTTATCGTGGTGGAGGGGTTTGAGCACCCGAATGATCCTGGGAGCTATGTTGTCCGGGGCTTAATGCCCCTGGTAGGGTCTCCCAAGGCAAACAGGTCCTAGGTGACGGGTCAGACTAAGAGCGGTTCCAAAACCCCTTATGAGTGGAACAATATCAAGGATGTTCACGTCGCCCGGATCGGCGTCACCGGGGCCCCACCCTGGAGCCAGGCCTGGGGTTGGGGCTCGCAGGCGAGCGCCTGGTGGCCGGGTCTCCGCCCACGGGACCCGGCCGGGCCCAGCCCGAAGGAGCGACGTGGGCCCGCCTTCCAGTAGGCCCACCACCCGCAGGAAGGACCATGAGGGGCCGGTGCCGTGTGTTCTGGGTGGCAGCCGTGGGCGGGGGCCCCGGCGACCCAATCCCCGGACAACGACTCTGGCTTTAGGGACATGGAATGTCACCTCGCTGGGGGGGAAAGAGCCTGAGCTCGTGCGGGAGGCTGAGAGGTATCGACTAGAGATAGTCGGGCTCACCTCCACGCACAGCCTGGGCACTGGAACCCAACTCCTTGAGAGAGGCTGGACTCTCTTCCACTCTGGAGTTGCCCATGGTGAAAGGCGGCGAGCTGGTGTGGGCTTGCTCATAGCCCCCCAGCTCAGCCGCCATGTGTTGGAGTTCTCCCCGCTGAACGAGAGGGTCGTTTCCCTGCGCCTTCGGGTCGGGGATAGGTCTCTCACTGTTGTCTCGGCCTACGGGCCGAACAGCAGTGCAGAGTACCCGGCCTTCCTGGAGGCCCTGGGAGGGGTGCTGGAAAGTGCTCCAACCGGGGACTCCATCGTTCTGTTGGGGGACTTCAACGCTCACGTGGGCAGCGACAGTGTTACCTGGAGAGGTGTGATTGGGAGGAACGGCCTCCCCGATCTGAACCCGAGCGGTGTTTTGTTATTGGACTTCTGTGCTAGCCACGGTTTGTTCATAACGAACACCATGTTCAGGCATAAGGGTGTCCATCAGTGCACGTGGCACCAGGACACCCTAGGCCGGAGGTCAATGATCGACTTTGTAGTCGTGTCATCTGATCTCCGGCCGTATGTCTTGGACACTCAGGTGAAGAGAGGGGCTGAGCTGTCAACTGATCACCACCTGGTGGTGAGTTGGATCCGCTGGCAGGGGAGGAAGCTGGTCAGACTTGGCAGACCCAAGCGTATCGTGAGGGTCTGCTGGGAACGTCTGGCAGAATCCCCTGTCAGGGAGGTCTTCAACTCCCACCTCCGGGAGAGCTTTGACCGGATTCCGAGGGAGGCCGGAGACATTGAGTCTGAATGGACCATGTTCTCCACTTCCATTGTTGACGCGGCCGTCCGGAGCTGTGGCCGTAAGGTCTCCGGTGCTTGTCGTGGCGGTAATCCCCGAACCCGGTGGTGGACACCAGAAGTAAGGGATGCCGTCAAGCTGAAGAAGGAGTCCTACCGAGCCTGGCTAGCTCGGGGGACTCCTGAGGCAGCTGACAGGTACCGGCAGGCCAAGCGGACGGCAGCCCGGGCGGTCGCGGAAGCAAAAACTCGGGTCTGGGAAAAGTTCGGGGAGGCCATGGAGGAGGACTACCGGTCGGCCTCGAGGAAATTCTGGCAAACCATCCGACGCCTCAGGAGGGGGAAGCAGTGCTCTGCCAACACTGTTTACAGTGGAGGAGGGGAGCTGTTGACCTCGACTGGGGATATCGTCGGACGGTGGAAGGAATACTTCAAGGATCTCCTCAATCCCACTGACACGCCTTCCGTCGAGGAAGCAGAGGCTGAGGATTCAGAGGTCGATTCATTCATCACCCAAGCTGAAGTCACTGAGGTAGTCCGGAAGCTCCTCAGTGGCATGGCACCGGGGGTGGATGAGATCCGCCCTGAGTACCTCAAGTCTCTGGATGTTGCGGGGCTGTCGTGGCTGACACGCCTCTGCAGCATCGCGTGGTAGTCGGGGACAGTGCCTCTGGACTGGCAGACCGGGGTGGTGGTCCCTCTCTTCAAAAAGGGGGACCGAAGGGTGTGTTCCAGCTACCGGGGGATCACACTCCTCAGCCTCCCGGGGAAAGTCTATTCCAGGGTGCTGGAGAGGAGAATTCGGCCGATAGTCGAACCTCGGATTCAGGAGGAACAATGCGGTTTTCGTCCTGGCCGTGGAACGCTGGACCAGCTCTACACCCTCCGCAGGGTGCTCGAGGGTGCATGGGAGTTTGCCCAACCAGTCCACATGTGTTTTGTGGACTTGGAGAAGGCTTTCGACCGTGTCCCACGTGGCATCCTGTGGGAGGTGCTCCGAGAGTGTGGGGTCGGAGGCCCTCTGCTGAGGGCTGTACGGTCCCTGTATGACCGGAGCAGGAGCTTGGTTCGCATTGCCGGCAGTAAGTCAGACCTGTTCCCGGTGCGTGTTGGACTCCGGCAGGGCTGCCCTTTGTCACCGGTTCTGTTCATTATTTATATGGACAGAATTTCTAGGCGCAGCCAAGGGCCGGAGGGGGTACGGTTCGGGAGCCACTTGATTTCATCTCTGCTTTTTGCAGATGATGTGGTCTTGTTGGCTCCCTCGAGCCAGGACCTTCAGCATGCACTGGGGCGGTTTGCAGCCGAGTGTGAAGCAGCTGGGATGAGAATCAGCACCTCTAAGTCCGAGGCCATGGTTCTCGACCGGAAAAAGGTGGCTTGCACCCTCCAGGTCGGGGGAGAGTTCCTGCCTCAGGTGGAGGAGTTTAAGTATCTTGGGGTCTTGTTCACGAGTGAGGGGAGAACGGAGCGCGAGATCGACAGGCGGATCGGTGCGGCGGCCGCAGTAATGCGGTCATTGTATCGGTCCGTCGTGGTGAAGAAGGAGCTGAGCCGAAAGGCAAAGCTCTCGATTTACCGGTCGATCTAGGTTCCCACCCTCACCTATGGTCATGAACTCTGGGTCATGACCGAAAGAACGGGATCCCGGATACAAGCGGCCGAAATGAGTTTCCTCCGCAGGGTGGCGGGGCGCTCCCTTAGAGATAGGGTGAGGAGCTCTGTCACCCGGGAGGAGCTCGGAGTAGAGCCGCTGCTCCTCCACATCGAGAGGAGCCAGCTGAGGTGGCTCGGGCACCTGTATAGGATGCCCCCTGGACGCCTCCCTCGTGAGGTGTTCCGGGCATGTCCCACCGGGAGGAGGCCCCGAGAAAGACCCAGGACACGCTGGAGTGACTACGTCACTCGGCTGGCCTGGGAACGCCTTGGGGTCCCCCCGGAAGAGCTGGAGGAAGTGTCCGGGGAGAGGGAAGTCTGGGGATCCCTGCTCCGACTGCTGCCCCCGCGACCCGACTCCGGATCAAGCGGATGAAAATGGATGGATGGATGGATGGATCTTTAATTCTGTTTGGGATTTGATATCTGGTGGTAAAGAATTCCATAGGTGTGTACCCAGCACTGAAAGGGATGATTGACCGAATGTTGTCCTGCATCTTCGAATTTTACAGTTTTGCTTGTTCATGCTCCTTGTCCTTGTCCCACAGTTGTCTGACTTAGTAAAAATCTGTGACATCGCTTGTGGGGATAGTCCACTGACACACTTAAATACACATTGATACAGTTTTTTTGTGATTAAAGTGAAATTCCGGCGTAAGTGTAAACCATGGTCAAACACACCATAACACCGAGTTAGACCCCCCCTCGAGAGATCAATTTGCCCGACCGCTACATTCACGAGATCCACCAACTTCAGCAAATACCGCATTATCGCCACACACGGCGCTGTCCGGATCCACTGTCTGACCGCAACCAAAACGCCACCATTTGCCCAAAATAATGCTCAGAACTGCACCAAATGTCATCAATAGTACACACAGGGTCCCAGCACGTAGTACGAGTTGTCAAACATCTGCTAGCTTTGCCTGGTTTCTTTAGCAAGGAGATGCAACTCAACTCACCTACTTCTCCTCCGGGAGCCGCTCGTTGGTGAGGAAGCCCTGACGAGTCGATCACCGAGTGCACCGGAGTTCCGCAGCTCTTAAAAATGCTCATTTGCGCCTATATCGTGGCCAGCACTCGTTAATAATAGTTATAAAGTGATATGCAAGATAAAAATAAAAAAAACTCTGATTGTATTTCCATGAGGTAATTGTTGATTGAGCTGCGGAACTCCGGTGCACTCGGTGATCGACTCGTCAGGGCTTCCTCACCAACGAGCGGCTCCCGGAGGAGAAGTAGGTGAGTTGAGTTGCATCTCCTTGCTAAAGAAAACAGGCAAAGCTAGCAGATGTTTGACAACTCGTACTACGTGCTGGGACCCTGTGTGTACTATTGATTACATTTGGTGCAGTTCTGAGCATTATTTTGGGCAAATGGTGGCGTTTTGGTTGCGGTCAGACAGTGGATCCGGACAGCGCCGTGTGTGGCGATATTGCGGTATTTGCTGAAGTTGGTGGATCTCGTGAATGTAGCGGTCGGGCAAATTGATCTCTCGAGGGGGGGTCTAACTCGGTGTTACGGTGTGTTTGACCATGGTTTACACTTACGCCGGAATTTCACTTTAAGTGTTAAGTGATTCCTTTGTAGCCATTCTGAAACAGTAACCATCTGTCTGTTTAAGATATCTGAGGCTTGACAGGGATTCTTTGCTGAGACATAAAACACTGTGTCATCAGCATACATCTGACATTCAGTGTCTGTGCAAATGGTAGGTAAATCATTTATGTATAAGCATTATTTTCTGCATTCAAGCATTGACAGCATCATTTGTTCAAACAATGGTGATGATGATATGAAGAACTGAGAAGAACACCAACCTTACTAGTGTTTGTTTCTGACTGTCCTCCCTGTGGTGTCTGGACTGAATATCTGCACCTTATCATGTTTACTGCTTTGGGTATTTATTGACGCCCCAGTGACATTCAAATATGTTTCATTTGCATAGAAAAACAGTGACAGTGGCAAATAACAGCAAAACTGTTAGGGCTTCAGATCTTATCTATACCAAAGCCCATTATTCTTGTTTTGTTTTGATTTAGTGTCGGTATATTGCTGCATTGCTGATTTAGTTTGTTTTTTAGAAAATTAAACATACATGGTAGAAGTTTCAGAGGCTTTGGTTGGTGGATTTTGCTTCTTGTGGACAAAGAAAAGCAATTGTGCTGAGCTAAACAGCCCATAGTTGAACAATTATTATCATACATTCTGATTCAGTTAAGAAACATGAAATATGGTGCTTACTTCCGTTTAAAAGTTGAGTGTTTTGTCTACAAATTTGTTTTTTGTGTGTGTTGGTATTCAGATCCCAGTGAAATCAGCGCTTGCCTCATTTTCCTAGGTCTGGTTTGTGTTGTGTTGTCGGTATCATGATAACGAGCCGTGTTCAATCAATGTCAAGTCAGACGGCAGCTGTCGTCTGCTGTGTTTATACTGGAAAGCCACGATTTATTGGCATCAACCACTTCCTGTTTGATCCCTGATGACATAACATGTTAAAAAGGCCGTGATCCAGCCACAGCGACGACCTGAACTCTCCTGACACACGTGTTAAGGGCAGCAATGCACGGTTTATTTGAATAGGCCTCAGTTTCTGATCCAGATGATTTGATTCCTGTCAAAGTGATGATAAGTCACTGGATGTCCATGTTTGGATGCCAAAGTTATAGTCTGTGTAAATGTAGGCTACCTCAGATCCACTCGTATGATATGAAGCATCCAGACCCTTCAGGTGATCTGAGGCAGGTTCACTCACAATCAGCTCATTAAAAATCTGTGTTAAAAACATCTGTATTCACAGTTTCCATCTTAAAGTCTTATCTTTCATGTCCTCCACGGAAGCACCTTTCTCAAAACACTGTTTTTTTATGACCTCTTCAAATATTTTTATTTCATTCATTCACATTTTCGTAGTGTTTTGGGACTTGTGAACAATCATTATTTTCTTGGCTTGTGCTGATCAGCAACCTAATCCTCCATCCTGACAGGACGACCGACAACGTTTTCTTTTTTTTTTGCGGTTATAGCTGCTACAGCTGAGCAGCACCACATGATCGGTGTTCAGATGGAGGTTAGATCTTCATGTATTGAACTCTTTTTTACAGCCAAACACCAGGCTAAAGAGAGAGGAACAGCAGAGCTCCTCTGACAGCTCGGTCAGCTTCAGGTGAGTGACAGGTGACTGTGAACTGGCTGTTTTTTGTTTTTATTATAGCAGCACCTTCCTTACAGGTGAGGCACATGTAGACATCCATTTGTTGTCGGATCTTCCTTCACAGGGACTGCTTAACTGGCACATATCAGGCTACTGTAGGCTAGTTGTCCTGAGTGTTTATTTTTGCTGCGAAATATGACTGAAGGCGCGCATGGAAGTCTGCACATGTCAACACTCCCCCACGAGTTGACGGAGCTAATTTTATTTAAAAAAAAACCCAGTTATTCTCTTAGAAACATATGGTTCCAGAAAGGTTATGCTTGACATAAAAATGTTAGCTGTATCTTTCATATCTTATTACCCACTATAACAGCCTGAATGATTTTCCATGTTGTTAATTTAAGGGTTTTCTGAATTCAACAAAGCAAAAAAAGAAAAGGCCAGTGCAGAGGGTCAGAGCAGCCTTGATTCTTTCTTGACTCGGAATACAGTTTCTTTAAAGGAAAGCTTTCATTGTATGTTTTCTTCATATTGCATTGCAATAGCCTATTTAAAGTGATTATATAATAAACAACTAATTGGTACTGATACTGTATGCTAATGGATAAAGGAGTGATAAATACAGTAAATGCTTTGAATTTCTTAGATTTAAATGTCCAGTATTCTTAGCAGCAGATGAGACACGAGATACTTTTATTTTTTAGAGACTTGACTCAGTGACCAAAGGCTTGAGACTTGATTGGACTTGCAAAAAAAAATAACTTGTGAACATCTGTGGTTCCACTATTGGTCAATAAAAAACACATGACTGGAGGTCATGTGAATTGTTGCAACCCTAGTTGGTATATTTGACATCCCCATTTTTGTTTGTTTGTATTTTTGCAGCCAGAAAAAATTATCATCCCCAAATTATCCTGACTGCATATGGTGGCCACTGTTGGGCATTTCTGAACAAACACCTCTGTTTTTCTGCGTTTTTGCTGGATATTCTCAGTGATTTTCCACTGGTGAAGATATTTACTGTGATGTGTGTTGTGATGAAGTACAATGATGAAATTGATCACTCAATAAAACATGATTATGTCTTTATTTTCCCACAACATTGAGATAAAATTTACATTTTATCATTCAAATGAAAGCATTGACCACATTTGTAGCTGTTTAATTGTGATAATTCGGTTGAACAAAACGGGTTCTATGTGCCTACGGGAAACTGATGCCAATGATGTACAGAAGCAGCATTAAGATAAAATGATCATGCAAATTCAACATGATGCTCAGTCTCACTCAATGTTCTTCTGACAACACCCAAGTTTTCCTGACCTGTGGAGATACAGGACAGGTAGCACCAGACTGCTAGGAATATTAAAACACAACTCAATCAAAGTAATCAAGCAGTTACAATCTGATCCCAACAAATTGACCACAATCCAAACCACAGTCCAACAAGACCTCAACAACAGCACCCCCAGTATGGCCATGATGGTGTAGAAAGCCCTCTGCTTCGACTGGTCCACCCTCCCCCTGTCCCCACCCTGTTCCCCCGGTCCTCTACGAGTCAGGACACAGAGGACGGACAAGCTGCAGAACACGATGACGACAAAGAATACAAAGAAGATGCAGACATCTAGTGTGATATTCCCCAAAAGATAGAGACATGCATATATGATGCTGAGCAGCCAAGCACAGCCATTGGTGATATTTCTGATTCTGATCCCTCTCTCTTTCTTCAGGCTCAGGTAGATGATGGGATGGACGACGGCCAGGTAGCGCTCCAGGCAGGTCAGGATGTGGAAGAACATCTGTCCAGTCCAGGTCAAGGATATAAGAAAGGTCCCCCACACCACCGCCGCAAAATAATGAGTGTAGACACCACAGAGGCAGATGGTGTTCCCCAAGACTCCGGCCAGCTCTATGGCGACCATGTGGTAGGTGAAGCTGTCGGAGTGACTGGTCGTTGCTGTGGTGGAGGAACGCTGTTGGCACCATCGCTGGAGACCCAGGTAGAGGACGAAGGAGCAGAGAGGGAGGAGGAGGAGGATGGTGGTGATGTTGAACATGGCAAAAACCAAGGAGCTTGGTCTGACGAAGTAGCAATGCATGTTTAAAAAATAAGAGGAGTTGATGGCGGAAGTGTCAATATTGAGAGGGCAGACATTGTAGGAGGAGGAGGAGGAGGAGTTCACTGACATTTCTGTAGGAGAACGAAAAAACTTATTAAAATAGGTATAGTATCTACTGCATGTACATACATCCTGTACATCCAGTTTAAACGCCAGGTTAAAAGCTAACCCATGAGAAAGAAGTCTCTCTTGGCAAACATAGTTTAGCATAACTGCTGAAAGATCCAAGTCTTCTTCTGAAGAGATGGTTTTAGACCAAAAATGAAGCAAAAGGGAAAATAGGACTTCAATAGAAAATTCACTGTCATAAAGAGGTACTCCGAAAATAATATCAATGATGCAAAGCTTGCTACTACAGTATAACCAACTGCCCTAAGATGTATAACATAACACGTTGAAAAGGTGGTCGAAAGAATATGTTAGTTAAACTAGAGAATGCATTTCCTGAAGGAAATACGGGTGAATGCTGAAAGCTGGAAGCTGAATGAGCTGAATAAATTGCTGAAACAACGCTGAATTAAGTGAAGAAATTTCTGAAGCAATCTTGAAAGGATTAAACAATATCCAAAGAGTTAAACTAAAACATGTAAGAAGGAGGCTGTATGTTGTAAATTACTTGAATTGTTGAAGATTAGTATGAAGAAATTGAAAGGCTGAAGTCTACTCAAATAAGTTTAAAACGGACAACTTGAAAACATTGTTGAACCATTACTAATATAGATGAAAGTTATTCAAATGGAACTTAATGGAACGTTGTTTTAAGTGTAAAGATTTTAAATGAACAACCTCACATGACCCATACTGTTTTTCGGTGACCAATTTTAGGGATTCATTTTCAAATAAATCAAAACTTGCATTTGTGATGAAAATTATAATTGACCAACATGTTGTAATGTGAATGTGATGTTGTAGTTACACAACATGTAAGCCTTTGTTAAAAATAAATTACCATAAGTGTAAAATTTTAGTAATTTTAATTTTATCTACTACTTCCAGTAGGCCCACCACCCGCAGGAAGGACCATGAGGGGTCGGTGCCGTGTGTTTTGGGTGGCAGCCGTGGGCGGGGGCCCCGGCGACCCAATCCCCGGACAACGACTCTGGCTTTAGGGACATGGAATGTCACCTCGCTGGGGGGGAAAGAGCCTGAACTCGTGCGGGAGGCTGAGAGGTACCGGCTAGAGATAGTCGGGCTCACCTCCACGCACAGCCTGGGCTCTGGAACCCAACTCCTTGAGAGAGGCTGGACTCTCTTCCACTCTGGAGTTGCTCACGGTGAGAGGCGGCGAGCTGGTGTGGGCTTGCTCATAGCCCCCCAGCTCAGCCGCCATGTGTTGGAGTTCTCCCCACTGAACGAGAGGGTCGCTTCCCTGCGCCTTCGGGTCGGGGATAGGTCTCTCACTGTTGTCTCGGCCTACGGGCCGAACGGCAGTGCAGAGTACCCGGCCTTCCTGGAGGCCCTGGGAGGGGTGCTGGAAAGTGCTCCAACCGGGGACTCCATCGTTCTGCTGGGGGACTTCAATGCCCACGTGGGCAGCGACAGTGTTACCTGGAGAGGTGTGATTGGGAGGAACGGCCTCCCCGATCTGAACCCGAGCGGTGTTTTGTTATTGGACTTCTGTGCTAGCCACAGTTTGTCCATAACGAACACCATGTTCAAGCATAAGGGTGTCCATCAGTGCACTTGGCACCAGGACACCCTAGGCTGGAGGTCAATGATCGACTTTGTAGTCGTGTCATCTGATCTCCGGCCGTATGTCTTGGACACTCGGGTGAAGAGAGGGGCTGAGCTGTCAACTGATCACCACCTGGTGGTGAGTTGGATCCGCTGGCAGGGGAGGAAGCTGGTCAGTCTTGGCAGACCCAAGCGTATCGTGAGGGTCTGCTGGGAACGTTTGGCAGAATCCCCTGTCAGGGAGGTCTTCAACTCCCACCTCCGGGAGAGCTTTGACCAGATTCCGAGGGAAGCCGGAGACATTGAGTCTGAATGGACCATGTTCTCCACTTCCATTGTTGACGCGGCCGTCCGGAGCTGTGGCCGTAAGGTCTCCGGCGCTTGTCGCGGCGGTAATCCCCGAACCCGGTGGTGGACCCCGGAAGTAAGGGATGCTGTCAAGCTGAAGAAGGAGTCCTACCGAGCCTGGCTAGCTCGGGGGACTCCCGAGGCAGCTGACGGGTACCGGCAGGCCAAGCGGACGGCAGCCCGGGCGGTCGCGGAAGCAAAAACTCGGGTCTGGGAAAAGTTCGGGGAGGCCATGGAGGAGGACTACCGGTCGGCCTCGAGGAAATTCTGGCAAACCATCCGACGCCTCAGGAGGGGGAAGCAGTGCTCCGCCAACACTGTTTACAGTGGAGGAGGGGAGCTGTTGACCTCGACTGGGGGTATCGTCGGACGGTGGAAGGAATACTTCGAGGATCTCCTCAATCCCACTGACACGCCTTCCGTCGAGGAAGCAGAGGCTGAGGACCCAGAGGTTGATTCATTCATCACCCAAGCTGAAGTCACTGAGGTAGTCCGGAAGCTCCTCAGTGGCAAGGCACCGGGGGTGGATGAGATCCGCCCTGAGTACCTCAAGTCTCTGGATGTTGCAGGGCTGTCGTGGCTGACACGCCTCTGCAGCATCGCGTGGCAGTCGGGGACAGTGCCTCTGGACTGGCAGACCGGGGTGGTGGTCCCTCTCTTCAAAAAGGGGGACCGGAGGGTGTGTTCCAACTACCGGGGGATCACACTCCTCAGCCTCCTGGGGAAAGTCTATTCCAGGGTGCTGGAGAGGAGAATTCGGCCGATAGTCGAACCTCGGATTCAGGAGGAACAATGCGGTTTTCGTCCTGGCCGTGGAACACTGGACCAGCTCTACACCCTCCGCAGGGCGCTCGAGGGGGCATGTGAGTTTGCCCAACCAGTCCACATGTGTTTTGTGGACTTGGAGAAGGCTTTCGACCGTGTCCCACGTGGCATCCTGTGGGAGGTGCTCCGAGAGTATGGGGTCGGAGGCCCTCTGCTGAGGGCTGTACGGTCCCTGTATGACCGGAGCAGGAGCTTGGTTCGCATTGCCGGCAGTAAGTCAGACCTGTTCCCGGTGCGTGTTGGACTCCGGCAGGGCTGCCCTTTGTCACCGGTTCTGTTCATTATTTTTATGGACAGAATTTCTAGGCGCAGCCAAGTGCCGGAGGGGGTACAGTTCGGGAGCCACTTGATTTCATCTCTGCTTTTTGCGGATGATGTGGTCTTGTTGGCTCCCTCGAGCCAGGACCTTCAGCATGCACTGGGGCGGTTTGCAGCCGAGTGTGAAGCAGCTGGGATGAGAATCAGCACCTCTAAGTCCGAGGCCATGGTTCTCGACCGGAAAAAGGTGGCTTGCACCCTCTAGGTCGGGGGAGAGTTCCTGCCTCAGGTGGAGGAGTTTAAGTATCTCGGGGTCTTGTTCACGAGTGAGGGGAGAACGGAGCGCGAGATCGACAGGCGGATCGGTGCGGCGGCCGCAGTAATGCGGTCATTGTATCGGTCCGTCGTGGTGAAGAAGGAGCTGAGCCGAAAGGCAAAGCTCTCGATTTACCGGTCGATCTACGTTCCCACCCTCACCTATGGTCATGAACTCTGGGTCATGACCGAAAGAACGGGATCCCGGATACAAGCGGCCGAAATGAGTTTCCTCCGCAGGGTGGCGGGGCGCTCCCTTAGAGATAGGGTGAGGAGCTCTGTCACCCGGGAGGAGCTCGGAGTAGAGCCGCTGCTCCTCCACATCGAGAGGAGCCAGCTGAGGTGGCTCGGGCACCTGTATAGGATGCCCCCTGGACGCCTCCCTCGTGAGGTGTTCCGGGCATGTCCCACCGGGAAGAGGCCCCGAGGAAGACCCAGGACACGCTGGAGTGACTACGTCACTCGGCTGGCCTGGGAACGCCTTGGGGTCCCCCCGGAAGAGCTGGAGGAAGTGTCCGGGGAGAGGGAAGTCTGGGGATCCCTGCTCCGACTGCTGCCCCCGCGACCCGACTCCGGATAAGCGGATGAAAATGGATGGATGGATGGATGGATGGATGGATGGTAAAATTTTAGTTTTTTGGTATAGTTTTGTTGATATATCTGATGAGGGGTTGTACACCTTTCAGTCAGTAGGTGCTCTGGTGCTGTTGTGGATCTTGCCTGAGGGATCAGCAACTTCCGTTTCCACGCTAAACGAGTTCAAACGCCATCTTTGGTCCTGAAAAATAGATGCAGGTACTGACATTATGAAAAACTCAGTTTTATCGTCTTAAAGCAGAAGTAAGCGATATTTTTGTGTTACTATAAGTCTTAAATAGTTATATCTTCCGACAGCAATCACTTACATAGAGTGTTTGGACCGAAACACGGGTCTGTCAGTCCCTCTGCTCTGCTCTGAGCCGAGGAGAAAACTTTTCTCGTATCCTACAATTTTTATCCAATGAGGAGAGAGAACGGCATGCAGGGCTGTGTGTGCAGCCAAGGGATGCGCCTGAATGTGGTGACGTAGGGACGAGGACTGTTATGGTGCGTTCAAGGCAACTCGTAACTCGTGTTTTCCCAACCTGTGAAGTCGTACCAGTTCGATCTGGTACGAGTTCACGGGTCGGAAGTTACGAGTGGCCGTTATAGTGACTTTCACCGGTAAAACAGGTCGGAAAAACACGAGTGGGTTGCCTGGAACGCTACAAAGTCGTAAGTTGTGACTTGAAGCTGTAATTTACGGTTTCAAAAGCCTGCCTGGAACGCAGCATCAGCCAAAACGACTGGATCGCTTACTTCTGCTTTAACCTGCTCCTGAAATGTATGTTAATGTTATTTAACTTGTTTTCTACGTGTTCTCGGACAGTTTTGTGAGGTTTTAACCCGTCGTGTAACAAGTGTGTTTGTATTCAAACGCCTCGGCGAGCGTCGCCATGCCAAACGACAGTGTATTGATTGACAGGTATTAGTTTTTCTGTTCAGTTGATTGCCACCATGTTGTTACGTCGTCTCGTTCATTTGCGTCGCCATAGCGCAAAATTGTTGTTAAAAGTGTAAAGAGGGCTGCAAATCAATATTATTGTTATGGTGTGGTACCTGTTAGTAGTTTCAACAAACCAACATTGATTGTATGTAGCCTAACCGTAATTTGAGATTCATTGCAAGTATTTTAGGAGTCTGAATGTGGGATTAAATTAAATGACATCTTGCCTGTTACATAAACAATTGCTTTTAAAAATGCATAATGAATGTTAAATGTTAAATGCTATGTTAATTCAGCTAGTCAAACTGTTTCCATATGCAGGCTGAGAGTCACTGACCTTTATGTGTAGCAGCAGTTAGAGTGTCTGTGGGGAAAATCAAATGAGTTTTTTATTTTATTTTTTTATTTTTTTATTTTAATGTTTATTTTGCAGGGACGATACATACAACATTGCCACAAAGAATGAAAAATGCGATGCATACAAGACGTCTAGCTTCAGCTAATTTGCAGTCTTTGTCCCTGGTCAGGCTAAAGAAGGATAAAAGATACTGAATACCGTTACAATAAGTGCAATAATACAAATACAGTGAATAATACAGTGAATAGTTATCATGAATAAATAAACACAGCTACAAAATTTAGATTAAGAAATTGCACAAATTAAATACATTAAACATTAGTAAAATGCTGTATTGACAGTGACTTGAGAGAAGTTAATGTTCACATTTCTGCTGCTGCTTAAGCCAATGTTTAGCTTTAGCACTAAACATCTTTAATTCTGTTTGGGATTTGATATCTGGTGGTAAAGAATTCCATAGGTGTGTACCCAGCACTGAAAGGGATGATTGACCGAATGTTGTCCTGCATCTTCAAATTTTACAGTTTTGCTTGTTCATGCTCCTTGTCCTTGTCCCACAGTTGTCTGACTTAGTAAAAATCTGTGACATCGCTTGTGGGGCTAGTCCACTGACACACTTAAAAACAACTTTCAAAAAAGAGAATTTTATAAAATTAGAAAAAGATAACAAATTATACTTCTCAATGATTTTACAATGGTGCCACTTTTGTGGCTTCTGATCTAAAATTTTTAAAGCTTGTTTGTGGAGTGAGAATAAAGGTCTAGTTGCTGTGTCAGTGGCCTGGCCCCAAGCAGTGATGCAGTAGGACAAATGTGAAAGGACCATAGCATGCAGGTATAAATGAGCTGCCCTGAAAGAGAGACAGGACCTGATGAGTCTGAAACAATTCAGACTAGTTTTTACAGTTTTAGACAGCTTCTTTATATGTGCTTCAAACTTAAGTTGAGGATCTAGAGTTACACCTAAATATTTAAACTCATTTACCACTTCAATTTCTTTATTATCAATAGTGATGTGAAATTTCTCTAAGGCTTTCTTTCTTATTGAGAAGCACATTGATACAGTTTTTTTGTGATTAAGTGTTAAGTGATTCCTTTGTAGCCATTCTGAAACAGTAACCATCTGTCTGTTTAAGATATCTGAGGCTTGACAGGGATTCTTTGCTGAGACATAAAACACTGTGTCATCAGCATACATCTGACATTCAGTGTCTGTGCAAATGGTAGGTAAATCATTTATGTATAAGCATTATTTTCTGCATTCAAGCATTGACAGCATAATTTGTTCAAACAATGGTGATGATGATATGAAGAACTGAGAAGAACACCAACCTTACTAGTGTTTGTTTCTGACTGTCCTCCCTGTGGTGTCTGGACTGAATATCTGCACCTTATCATGTTTACTGCTTTGGGTATTTATTGACGCCCCAGTGACATTCAAATATGTTTCATTTGCATAGAAAAACAGTGACAGTGGCAAATAACAGCAAAACTGTTAGGGCTTCAGATCTTATCTATACCAAAGCCCATTATTCTTGTTTTGTTTTGATTTAGTGTCGGTATATTGCTGCATTGCTGATTTAGTTTGTTTTTTAGAAAATTAAACATAGCCTACATGCTAGAAGTTTCAGAGGCTTTGGTTGGTGGATTTTGCTTCTTGTGGACAAAGAAAAGCAATTGTGCTGAGCTAAACAGCCCATAGTTGAACAATTATTATCATACATTCTGATTCAGTTAAGAAACATGAAATATGGTGCTTACTTCCGTTTAAAAGTTGAGTGTTTTGTCTACAAATTTGTTTTTGTGTGTGTTGGTAATGAATTATTCAGATCCCAGTGAAATCAGCGCTTGCCTCATTTTCCTAGGTGTGGTTTGTGTTGTGTTGTCGGTATCATGATAACGAGCCGTGTTCAATCAATGTCAAGTCAGACGGCAGCTGTCGTCTGCTGTGTTTATACTGGAAAGCCACGATTTATTAGCATCAACCACTTCCTGTTTGATCCCTGATGACATAACATGTTAAAAAGGCCGTGATCCAGCCACAGCGACGGCCTGAACTCTACTGACACACGTGTTAAGGGCAGCAATGCACGGTTTATTTGAATAGGCCTCAGTTTCTGACCCAGATGATTTGATTCCTGTCAAAGTGATGATAAGTCACTGGATGTCCATGTTTGGATGCCAAAGTTATAGTCTGTGTAAATGTAGGCTACCTCAGATCCACTCGTATGATATGAAGCATCCAGACCATTCAGGTGATCTGAGGCAGGTTCATTCACAATCAGCTCATTAAAAATCTGTGTTAAAAACATCTGTATTCACAGTTTCCATCTTAAAGTCTTATCTTTCATGTCCTCCACGGAAGCACCTTTCTCAAAACACTGTTTTTTTATGACCTCTTCAAATATTTTTATTTCATTCATTCACATTTTCGTAGTGTTTTGGGACTTGTGAACAATCATTATTTTCTTGGCTTGTGCTGATCAGCAACCCAATCCTCCATCCTGACAGGACGACCGACAACGTTTTCTTTTTTTTTTGCGGTTATAGCTGCTACAGCTGAGCAGCACCACATGATCGGTGTTCAGATGGAGGTTAGATCTTCATGTATTGAACTCTTTTTTACAGCCAAACACCAGGCTAAAGAGAGAGGAACAGCAGAGCTCCTCTGACAGCTCGGTCAGCTTCAGGTGAGTGACAGGTGACTGTGAACTGGCTGTTTTTTGTTTTTATTATAGCAGCACCTTCCTTACAGGTGAGGCACATGTAGACATCCATTTGTTGTCGGACCTTCCTTCACAGGGACTGCTTAACTGGCACATATCAGGCTACTGTAGGCTAGTTGTCCTGAGTGTTTATTTTTGCTGCGAAATATGACTGAAGGCGCGCATGGAAGTCTGCACATGTCAACACTCCCCCACGAGTTGACGGAGCTAATTTTATTAAATTAAAAAAAAAAAACCCCAGTTATTCTCTTAGAAACATGGTTCCAGAAAGGTTATGCTTGACATAAAAATGTTAGCTGTATCATTCATATCTTATTACCCACTATAACAGCCTGAATGATTTTCCATGTTGTTAATTTAAGGGTTTTCTGAATTCAACAAAGCAAAAAAAGAAAAGGCCAGTGCAGAGGGTCAGAGCAGCCTTGATTCTTTCTTGACTCGGAATACAGTTTCTTTAAAGGAAAGCTTTCATTGTATGTTTTCTTCATATTGCATTGCAATAGCCTATTTAAAGTGATTATATAATAAACAACTAATTGGTACTGATACTGTATGCTAATGGATAAAGGAGTGATAAATACAGTAAATGCTTTGAATTTCTTAGATTTAAATGTCCAGTATTCTTAGCAGTAGATGAGACACGAGATACTTTTATTTTTTAGAGACTTGACTCAGTGACCAAAGGCTTGAGACTTGATTGGACTTGCAAAAAAAAACAACTTGTGAACATCTGTGGTTCCACTATTGGTCAATAAAAAACACATGACTTGAGGTCATGTGAATTGTTGCAACCCTAGTTGGTATATTTGACATCCCCATTTTTGTTTGTTTGTATTTTTGCAGCCAGAAATATTATCATCCCCAAATTATCCTGACTGCATATGGTGGCCACTGTTGGGCATTTCTGAACAAACACCTCTGTTTTTCTGCGTTTTTGCTGGATATTCTCAGTGATTTTCCACTGGTGAAGATATTTACTGTGATGTGTGTTGTGATGAAGTACAATGATGAAATTGATCACTCAATAAAACATGATTATGTCTTTATTTTCCCACAACATTGAGATAAAATTTTCATTTTATCATTCAAATGAAAGCATTGACCACATTTGTAGCTGTTTAATTGTGATAATTCGGTTGAACAAAACGGGTTCTATGTGCCTACGGGAAACTGATGCCAATGATGTACAGAAGCAGCATTAAGATAAAATGATCATGCAAATTCAACATGATGCTAGGTCTCACTCAATGTTCTTCTGACAACACCCAAGTTTTCCTGACCTGTGGAGATACAGGACAGGTAGCACCAGACTGTTAGGAATATTAAAACACAACTCAATCAAAGTAATCAAGCAGTTACAATCTGATCCCAACAAATTGACCACAATCCAAACCACAGTCCAACAAGACCTCAACAACAGCACCCCCAGTATGGCCATGATGGTGTAGAAAGCCCTCTGCTTCGACTGGTCCACCCTCCCCCTGTCCCCACCCTGTTCCCCCGGTCCTCTACGAGTCAGGACACAGAGGACGGACAAGCTGCAGAACACGATGATGACAAAGAATACAGAGAAGATGCAGACATCTAGTATGAGATTCCCTAAAATGGAGAGACATGCATATGTGATGTTGAGCAGCCAAACACATCCATTGGTGATATTTCTGATTCTGATTCCTCTCTCTTTCCTCAGGCTCAGGTAGATGATGGGATGGACGACGGCCAGGTAGCGTTCCAGGCAGGTCAGGTTGTGGAAGAACATCTGTCCAGTCCAGGTCAAGGATATAAGAAAGTACCCCAACCCCATCGCTGCAAAATAATGAGTGTAGACACCACAGAGGCAGATGGTGTTCCCCAAGATGCCAGCCAGCTCTATGGCGACCATGTGGTAGGTGAAGCTGTCGGAGTGGCTGATCGTTGCTGCGGTGGAGGAACGCTGTTGGCGCCATCGCTGGAGACCCAGGTAGAGGACGAAGGAGCAGAGAGGGAGGAGGAGGAGGATGGTGGTGATGCTGAAGATGGAAAAAACCAAGGAGCTTGGTCTGACGAAGTAGCAATGTATGTTTAAAAAATAAGAGGAGTTGATGGAGGGAGGTTCAACATAGAGAGGGCAGGAGGAGGAGGAGTTCACTGACATTTCTGGAGGAGAGAATGGGAAAACGTGTAAATTATATCTACTGCATGTCCATTAGGGGTGGTGAAAAAAAAATGAATCGGTAATTGATTAATCGCGATTGTCATTTGGACGATGAGTCAATTATTAAATTTCCAAAAATCTATTATTATTGCGTTTTTTCATCATAATACAAACCAGGCAACACACAACAGTGACTCCTCCAGTCACCGGCTGTCATTATTTTAGACCAAAAAAAGATGCCAAAGGAAAGCGAATATATAAAAATGAATGTCAGTGTTGCAAAACTGCTACAATAACTGTTCTGCCCTGGTCTGGTTTGTATAAAAACTTAATGTAACTTTAGCTTGAAAGTGTAAGGGTTTTAAACAATCAACCTCACATGAGCCACACTGTTTTTCTATGACCTATTCTAACATTTCGGTTCATTTTTTAAATGAGATGTGTTACACCTTTCAGACAGTAGGTGGTGCTCTGGCGCTGTTGTGATCCCTGCCTGAGGGATCATAACTTCCGGTTCCACGCCTGCGCAGCTCTTAAACAAACAAGCTCAAACAAGCGCCAACTTTGGTCCTGTCCTGACGAACTACAGGTACTGACAATCTGTAAAACTCGTGTTTGTGGTCTTAAGCTGCTCCTGAAACGTATGTTAATATTATTTAACTTCTTTTCTACTTGTTGTTGGACAGTTTTGAGATGTTTAATTATAACAAGTGTGTTTGTATTCAAACGTCGCGGCAACCGTCACCGTCAATGACGTGACTGGTACGCGAACATCGATTGACATTTAGTGATAAATAAAACTATTAAATATGTTTTGTGAAAAACATTGTTAACTCATTGAGTGCCAACCACGTAATTTCTCGTTTTTCGTTCCCATGCGTTGAGTTCTAAAAAAGATTTCTCGTTTTTTGCTTCTTTTTTTTTATTATGAAACTAGACACTTTAACACACCTTATGTGTAAATTTGGGGACTCTACGACGAGCAGAACTGAAATAGATGACGATCAAAAACTCATGACAGCTCATGATCTGGAAGTTTTTATCATAACTCAGCTTTTGCAAACGGAGTTCTGCATGTGGATGCAGCAGCTGCTCCGCTGTCACCCGCGAGGCTCCAGCAGCTCGGAGCCGAACAGGAAGCTCTCAGCCGACAGTCCCGCCCGGTCTTCATCTGGAGCAACACCGTGTCCTCCCCAAGGTAAAATGTGATGGTCTCTGGGCCAAAGCAGACCGGCACCACCAACCCGTACCACAGAAGGACCGCGACCACCGGTGGGGCCGGTGTTCCCGACCTGCTGTGGCCGAGAGACCATCACATTCCGCGGCGAGAGGCTGTGACACGGCACGGTGCGTCTGTGTTATTGTTGTTTAGTGGCGCCCCCCCGCCCCCGATGGTGGTTTTGTGAATAGAACAACATTTGTTGTATATATTTATCTTACACGAGCACTTTGATCCAGAAATGCGAGTGTCAGAAGAGCAACAGGCACAAACAGAGCACCTTTCATAAAAGACGCTCTATCTCCTTTTCTAGAAAAAAAGCAGGGATTTTGGTGAAACCCAGCCATGTTTAGCTTGAGTTTTCTCAGGAACAGAGGCACGTAGAAACAAACGGTTTGTGGCCATTTGAAGCATAAAGTTTCACCTTTCAAATGAGCCACAGTATGTGTTGGTGGCAATAATATAGAATACACTGTGGCTCTACAAAAATCGTCAAAAATGGTCTCAATTGCCGGTACACTTGACTAAAACTTTGGAAAGGAGCGTGGCACTCAATGAGTTAAGATATCAGCCAGCTAGCAGCAAGCAGGCAGAGTGGTGGTAGGCGAAATCCTACATTTATTTTAGATATTATTATTAAAAGTAGGCTACATATTCGTATTTAGCTAGTGTAAACAGGGCTGCAACTTAGTATTATTGTTATGTCGTGGTAGGCTAGTAGTTTGAACAGACCAACATTGATTATATGTAACCTTATTTTGAAATCACGTGCTGTTTTCCTTATTGAGTCTGAATGCTGTTGCACAGTCTGAATGAAATTTGATGACATCTTACCCGTTTAGTGCATAAACAACTGTTTTTAAAACTCCACAGTGTGTTAAACCTTAAAATTCAGCTTATCAACTATGCAGGCTGAACGTTTCTGAGCTGTGTGTAGAAGCAGTTAAAGAGTTTGTGGAAAATTCAAATTAGTTTAATCCAAGCATTAAGAGAAAGCTTCATTTGTTCAAACAATGGTGATGATGATATTAAGACAGACACCAACCTGACCACTGTTTGTTTCTGACCTCCCGTCCTCCTGTTGTCCGTGTTTCTGCACCACAACATGTTTACTGCACTGGGTATTTATTGGTAGCCTCGTAAACCAGCCTCTCGCGGAAATGCATTTCATTTCATTTCTCGGGAGAGTCTGGCCTCATCCCCCCTGCAAGCGTTCAGCGAGTTGGTGTAGTGACGGGGCTTTGCACCAGTCGGTCCCTGATTGGCCAACGTGCTGTGTCAATCACAGCGGGCAACGCTGATTGGCTCGGCCTTCTGAGGGTTTCAGTCCAAACGCTTAGAATGGGGATGAGGCCAGACTCTCCCTCGGAATGAAATGAAATGCACTTCCGCGAGAGGCTGGTTTACGAGGCTAATTTATTGGCACTCCAGTCACAACCAAATCATTTGCATAAAAAAAAAAAAGGTGACAGTTGCAAATAACAGGGAACTATTAGGGCTTCAGACTTCATCTGTACCAATGCCCATTGTTCTTTTTTTGTTTTGATTTAGTGTCTTTAGCTTTAGATTTAGTCCAAACTTTGGTTGTTTGTATTGTTTTAACATTTCATGTAGTCTTTTGAAACCCGGTGACAGCAGCTTGGATACAGTCCAGCACTCCTCCAGTTTTCCTCCAACATAACGTAATTCTATGCTATTTGAATTTATTGGTTGTAGTTCATGGGTTTCCTGCTGTTTCCTGACCTGCAGTTGCCAGGTGACCACTCAAGACCTCAGACTGCTCTTATAGAAAAATAGTTGTGCAAATGAAATTTTATGGAAAATTGATTATACAAGGTAGAATGTGCTGATCACAGAGTTTAAGAAGTTTTGGTTGGTGGATGTTCCTTCTTGTGCACAAAGCAAAGCAGCTAACCAGTTGTCAGTAACAACACTAAGCTGACCTGCCCTTAGTTGAAAAAAAAAAAAAATTATTATATGATTCAGTTAAGAAACATGAAATATGGTGCTTAATACCGTTTTTAAAAGTTGAGTGTTTTGTCTACAAATTTGTTTTTTGTGTGTGTTGGTATTCAGATCCCAGTGAAATCAGCTCTTGCTTCATTTTCCTAGGTCTGGTTTGTGTTGTGTTGTCGGTGTCATGATAGCGAGCCGTGTTCAATCAATGTCAAGTCAGACGGCAGCTGTCGTCTGCTGTGTTTATACTGGAAAGCCACGATTTATTGGCATCAACCACTTCCTGTTTGTTGTTCAAGAGGCCGTGATCCAGCCACAGCAACGACCTGAACTCTCCTGACACACGTGTTCAGGACTGCAATGCACAATGTATTTGAATAGGCCTGTCAAAGTGCTGATAAGTCAGTCGATGTCCATGTTGGATGCCAAAGTAGTCTGTGCAAATGTATCTCAGATCCACTCGTATGATATGAAGCATCCAGACCCCCCAGGTGATCTGGGGCAGGTTCACTCACAATCAGCTCATTAAAAATCCGGGTTAAAAACATACTTAAAAAAAAAAGACTTAAAGTCTTGTCTTTCATGTCCTCCACTGAAGCAACTTTCTCAAAACGCTGTTATTTATGACTTATTCAAATATTTTTTAATTCATTCATTCACATTTTCATATTGTAAAAAATGCTTTTTAGTGTCATTCCACGTCTCTGTATGAAAGAACTTTGCCTTGTGTGTGAAAGTCATTTCATTTACGGTCATGTGCTTTCACAGGGATGAAGAACACAGCCACAATTGATGGTTCCCTACAACCTTTAAGAAATGGTAAGTCACTGTGTCTGTATGTCCTCATGTCAGCGTACAAATAGTTTTCTTCTAATTTTTGTTTGTAGTTGAAATTAATCTGCAGTAGTTCTTAGTTTGTGCATAGGAAACTGTTGTAGGACATCAACATCAAGTAGCTTGTTTGTGTACTTTTTTTAATCATTAACCTTTACATTTCATTTCTTCTTCTACAATTCAACTAATTTCCAACCATTTCATACAACCTCCTTCTTACTCTTCTGATATTGTTTCATCTTTTCAAGATTGCTTCAGCAATTTCTTCACTTAATTCAGCATTGTTTCAACAATTTATTCGGCTCATTCAGCCTCCAGCTTTCAGCATTCACCCATGTTACCTTCAGGAAATGCATTCTCTAGTTAATCTTTACATTTCATTTCTTCTTCTTCAACAATTCAAGTAATTTCCAACCATTTCATACAGCCTCCTTCTTACATGTTTTACTTTTACTCTTCTGATATTGTTTCATCTTTTCAAGATTGCTTCAGAAATTTCTTCACTTAATTCAGCATTGTTTCAACAATTTATTCAGCTTCCAGCTTTCAGCATTCACCCGTATTTCCTTCAGGAAATTGATTCTCTAGTTAATCTTTACATTTCATTTCATTTACATCTTCAACAAGCAAGGCAGTGAGCCCTTGTTTTACTATAACCTCCATTTAAATGCATTAAGTGATTTCACAGCTTTTCTTCTGCACAAGGTGGATGATGAGTTGATGTAGAACTGCATAGTTTCATGTTCAACACCCTACACTTGTATAATGTTTGTCCAGCAGAGGGCGACATTGATCTGCTGTTTGCAGGTTCCCATTGCTGAGGGCTTTTACTACTAGTTATGGCCTGTTGTTCACAACTTTATTATTTTCTTTCTTGGTTTTTCATCTCAGATCCATGTAAATTCATTTAAATCCTTTCAAACCACATTGTCGCTTTTTAATTGTGATCATTCAGTGAACGTGACGGGGAACTGACAATGATAAACAGCAAGGCAAGTTTATTTGTAAAGCCCACTTTTACAAACACGTTGTCTCAAAGGGCTTCACACAGCATCACAACAACTTCCTCTGGCCTTAGACCCTCACATCCACTGAGGAAAACCTCCCAAGAAAACCCTTAACTCTTTGACTGCCAGGCATTCTCACAGCAGCTCCAGCTTGCCAGGCATTTTCCAGCGTTTTGACAGCGTTTAGACCCACCATATATTATGTACTATTATTATATACACGTTTGACCCATCAAATGAAAGAAGAGAGTCTCTACTTTCCAGCAAAAAACAAACAAACAGTGTGTTTCTAACTTGTTCCAGTCTTGAGTAATTGGCTGTTGAATATAGGTTAGTTTAGCCCAAAACGACATTTTGGCACCAAAATCTTGAGAAAAAGAGGTTTTTGTGTTGGCTGTCGTTTTCAGGTGTAGCCTACCAGTATAATTGGCTCCATTATATTTTGGCCCCTTATCTCTGGGGTGAAACAGGAGCTTTGGATTCTGTGAATAAAGAGAAAGAGATTACAGATATATTTTAAGGAGTTCAGATGGACTGAGGAGCCATTTAGAACGGCATATGTCATCTTTTGTGGATAGGGAGATAAAATGACTGTAATGTGGTTAGATTTCTTCTTTTTTTTTCATTACCAGTGTTGGGTCAAAAAATTAATGTTGCAATTGTTCAGTCTCGATGAAACAATATACAGTTGAATATCGTCGGCAAAAATGTGAACTATTGAACAGGATCTAAATGAAAGGATCGGATTCCCCTCAGCAGACTGTTCATCTTGTGTCCGCTTTATTCAACCTTAATTAACACAGGGAGATAATACACATGGTTCATATACAGTCCACTGTGTGATGGATGTGTTTAGCTCCAGTGACTGAAGTGAGTAAAAATAACTTCTGCGTCCTCTCAGCCATGTGATTTACAGCTGGCTAATGGCCTCACACACTAAATATCACTCTAACTCTGTCTGTACATATATCTTTTGATTTTTTCTTTTTTCCTTCACTGTCGCCTCTCCACTTTATTCACACTGCAGCTGCCAAAGTGAAAACTGCTCTTTGAAGCTTTGGCTCCGGTCCAGAGCAGCAGCGGCCACTCGGGGAACTCGGAGCCAGCCAGAATATTTCTGCCTCCAAGAATTTTTTTTAGCAGATCTAAGTCTGTGTTTTAGTTTCTGTCTGTTTGACTTCACTTACAAACCTCAGCCTCTCCTTCTCCACACTTCCTCCTCCCCTCTCTCTCTCTCCACTCATACACTCTCTATCTCCTCGCCGTCTATCGCTGTGCGTCCTCTTCTCCCGGCGGAAATGAAAAAACTGAAACAGCATTCATCTGATGAAAACACTCCTCCTCCTCCTCATTCCTCTGTTCCCCACCTCATCTTTTTTAACGTTGTTATCAAACACCGAGCAGCGTTCAGGCAGCAGCGGGATGAAAGCGTGGCGGGCACAGGAAGCCGGGGCTGATGGGATTGGGGCCGGAGTGTTTTTCAGGACGGGACACTATAATCTTTTTACCAGCTCAGGTGAAAGGAGGACGGCAGGAAGGGAAGACAATTTAAACACATCGCATTCATATTAATATTAATATTAATACTGACATTGATATCACTTCCTCTTGATCACTGGCTCGTGCTCAGTGAAATCAAAGTGATATTAATGACAACACCACTCGGCTCAGTATCAACCCCATTGAATCTTCCACCAGGAAAAACCCTGGATGTATTTTTTTGTGGTGGCCTGCCACAACTAAATTATTTGAATGGTTATTATTGTGCGTCTGCCCCGTACAATAATAATCTACCATTTACTGTTACTTTGGACCCTTTTCCACTACACAGTTACAACTCTACTCGACTCGGTTTAGGTACTTTTCCATTACAGCTGAGTTGTTCATAGTTCCTCCTAGAGCTGCAACAATTAATTGAACAATAATCGATTATTAAATGAATCGTCAACTATTTTATTAATCGGTTTGAATAGTTTTTTAAGAAAAAAAGTTCAAATTTTCTGATTCCAGCTTCTTAAATATGAATATTTCTGGTTTCTTTGTTCTTTTATGACAATAAACTGAGTCTCTCTTTGGTTTGTGGACAAAACAAGAAATTTGAGAAACACTGACTGACATTTTTCAACATTTTTTAACATTTTATTGACCAAACAACCAATCGATTAATCGTTTAAATAATCGACAAATTAATCAATAAGTTGTAGCCCTAGTTCCTCCTCAGCTGGGACGGGGTCGTCATATCACGGCGGCTACGGCTGCGTTGTCTCGCCCTCTTTTTTTCGATCCTCTCGTCAGCTCCAAACTCACTCATCTGCACCTTGATCACGGAGCACAGCGTAGTTTTCTACACAGCAGACATTTAACGTGAAAGAACAACAACAGTCTCGGTTGCTAGTTTATTTCATCTATTTTTTAAATATTATTATTCCAGATCATATCACTTTTATATCAACGATCTCAATATTGTTATCTGTCTGTCTCTTACCTGCCCAGGGACTACAGGTGGAAATTAGCAAGACATCTTCTCTTGTCTCACAAGATTAATGTTTTTGTGCATTGTCCCTGTTTTAAATAAATAAATAAATACCTATCCTATCCTATCAGTACAGATCAGCAGCCACTGTTGCCGGTGTGTTTTAAAATTAGCGGGTTTGGGGAGGTGCGTGTCGCAGTGGGCAAAGCGGCCGCCCCATGTTGAGGCTACAGTTCTCACCGCAGGAGTCCCCGGTTCAAATCCCGTGTCGGGCAGCCCTTTCCTGCATGTCATTTCCCCCTCTCTCTGCCTCTAGTCTACTTGCCAGCCCATAGGGCCCCATTGTGAACCCGGAAATGTTGAGTACCCCAAAGTTTTATGTTAGAAATAGATAGTATGGGTCCCCAGTATTCAGAAACTGCCGGATGCTAACTTGTATATATTGGGCAATTAGAATAACAGACATAATTAGCATAAATTAGCATAATTGCCTATATGGGCAATATTTCAACAAAATTGACTTGGCTGATCTGGGCAATATTGGAGTGGTTTTAGGGGTTATTGATGATGCTGAATCCATTTCTGACATTTTCAAAATTCAAAATGGCTGTCTAAACCGGAAGTGACCAGATTTTAACCGCCAGTGGGCCGATTTTGATGGATTTCAAACCGGTCACTTCCGGTTTAGACAGCCATTTTGAATTTTGAAAATGTCAGAAATGGATTCAGCATCATCAATAACCCCTAAAACCACACTAATATTGCCCAGATCAGCCAAGTCAATTTTGTTGAAATATTGCCCATATAGGCAATTATGCTAATTTATGCTAATTATGTCTGTTATGCTAATTGCCCAATATATATAAGTTAGCATCCGGCAGTTTCTGAATACTGGGGACCCATACTATATATTTCTAACATAAAACTTTGGGGTACTCAACATTTCCGGGTACTCATTGTTGGCAAGTAGACTACTCCCCCTTTCCTACTGTGTTCTATCGAATAAAGGCAAAAAGCCAAAAAAAATGCTTTAAGATTAGCAGGTTTGATTCTCGTGTCGGAAAAGGGCCATAAACAGTAAATCCCCTAAAGTGTGTCAGTCCGCTGTGCTTATCAATAAACAACATTGACGATATTATTGTAGCCCATAACTTTAACACCATGTACCCTTTTTGTCGGTACGCCATAATGTTGCAATAGGGGGTGATGGATAGCCACTGGTGGGGTGAAGAAATCCTATGGCAGAAACACTGACAGTGATGAGGGGAACTGCATGGATCATGGAGTTGAAGATATAAGGTAAAAAAGAAACAATGCTGATTGTACCAGTCTGTCTGTCTCCTTGCTATGTCGTCCTGCACAAGTGTATCTGGAAAAAGAAAGATATCTGAGCAGCCAGACTCAGAGAAACCAGCACACCATGAAATCTTCTTTGCTCTTTTTCTTCTTGCCTGCATCGAGGTCACGCTGAACTCACTCAGCCTCCTCCTCAGGTCTCTATAAGTGTGTGTGTGTTTGAGAGTGTGTTTCATAGAGTGAAATGCAGGTGTAAGACAGAGTGTTTAGATTAGATCGAAGACAACGTGTGCGTTCGAGTGTCCCTCTCGTCTGAGGGCCGATCCGCGAGGGCAAGGTGACTTTCCCGTAATCTTGCAATTTGGGTTTTTAACACACGGAAACCCACAGAGAGACACGAATAGAACAAGGGATGAAGGAGGAGGAGGAGGGTGAATGACAGAGAAAAGCTCTGAGAGAGGGAAGAAGGAGAAAGACGACGGTGGCGGCTGCGAAGAAGAAGGAGAAGAGGCAGAGAAAGTTGTTTTTCTAATCCTCCGGTCGGCTGAATCTGCCCTGCTGCAAAGACTTCTATTCACATGAGAGCGGCTTTATGGTGTTATGTAAAGACATAAGAGCCATTTCCTTCAACCTCTGCCCTCCGCCGAAGATATCGAGCTTGTGACTATTTGAACACCCCCCAGAGGCCACTCAGTAAGGAGATTATGGGTATGCACTTCTACACAGGATCAGGCCGACTTCAAGTGGAATCAGAGCTGCAACGAGCAACTGAAACAGAACCAGATGCTCTCAGGTGCAAATAGAGTTTGTTTAGTGCTTTAGCTCCAAATTTAAACTTAATACTTAGAGTCCCCAATCCCAAAATTCACTCAGTCCCAATTTACAGATTTGGACTTCTTCCGAATTCTGGATCTTCCATCTGAGCTATTAAAGTCTGTTCGTTTTGGACGTTGGATTTTGTCCTAAACTATCCATTTAATGTCCGAATATCAGAATATACTGTATTGACAGTTCCAGCAGATATGACTGAATAATTGTTACCAACTGAAGCTTTAAGGTCTTTAATTAGCTGTTGGAAATGAATCAGCTGCTGAATCATTTTCGCTAACACTTACCAGTCGGATGGTCGGCAGTGGAAAATGAAAAAAAATATATATATAAGAATTCCTTTAAGGTAGCCTACGTTTTGGACATATTAAGAATGTGTGATTCACTGTGGCTGCTCATGCATTCAATCACAATTAGATATTGTAATCGATTGACAGTCTTACTCTACCTCACTTCGCTTTGATAATAATAATAATTTTATTTGTAGAGCACCTTTCAAAACAAAGTTACAAGGTGCTTAACAATAAAACGATTGGTGCAGATTAAAATACATAACAATAAAACAACATTAAAATACAGGAATACAAAATAAAAACTACAAGAGTCACAACAATAGTAAAAGAGAATCAGTTTAAGAAGGCTAAACAATAAAAGTGAGTTTTAAGAAGTGATTTAAAAGAGGACACTGAGTCTGCCTGCCTGAGATCCCCAGGCAGGGCATTCCAGAGCCGAGGGGCCCGGGCAGCGAAAGCCCGGTTCCCTCTGGTGATCAAGCGAGTTTTGGGAACATGTAAGAGGGCCCTACCAGAGGACCTCAGGCTCAGGTCCGGCTCATAGGGGGTCAGCATGTCTACAATATAGGCAGGAGCCAGACCGTTTAAGGCTTTAAAAACAAGCAGTAAAATCTTAAAATCAATTCTAAAACTCACAGGTAACCAGTGAAGGACAGCAAGGATTGGTGTGATGTGGTCGCTTCTTTTGGTACCTGTTAAAAACCTGGCAGCTGCATTTTGGATAGACTGTAGTCTCTGAATGTTGCGTTTACTAATACCAGAATACAGAGCATTACAATAATCTAGCCTGGAAAAAATGAAGGCGTGGATGACCTTTTCTAAATCAGTATGGGAAAGGAAGGGTTTAATTTTGGTCAACTGTCTTAGCTGTGAGAAACAGGACTGCAGCACCTTGGTAACCTGAGTATCAAATGAGAGTTCGGAATCAAAGATGACACCCAGGTTACGGGCCTCTTTGTGAACGCTGTTGGACAGAGCACCCAGACTAGAAGAGAGAAATACAGTGCTCGTGCTGGAGCCAGCAGGGGAGACAATGAGCACTTCTGACTTTGTGTCATTCAACTGCAAAAAGTTGCTAGACATCCATTCTTTGATGTCAGCAAGACAAGACGTTATGCGAGACATATCAGAACAGCCAGGTTTTAAAGGTACATACAGCTGGGTATCATCAGCATAACAATGAAAATTGACATCATACTTCTCAATAATATTCCCAAGGGGTAGGATGTAGATTGTAAATAGGAGGGGTCCTAAAATGGACCCCTGCGGGACCCCACAAACAAGAGGAGCCCTAGAGGAGGAGGAGTCCCCAAGCATGACGGAGAAGGACCTATTAGAAAGGTATGAAGTAAGCCAGTCGAGCGCCACATCACTGATTCCAACCAAATTTTTCAGACGGCTAATCAAGATACCATGATCCACCGTATCGAAAGCTGAGCTGAGGTCTTGATGATTGATGATGTCATGCCCACTGCCATGTGTCTCTGTTTACACTGGCACCACCGGGATTACGGCAGCCAATCAGCGTTGAGCGACTGACGGCCGGAGAGTTGGGATTTCTCATCTCGATCGACGGGAGCGACTTGAGCGAAAAAACGCTCCATCGCTCGGCCGCTGTCGCTCCGAGCCCCAGCGTTTTTTCGCATGGGCGATTAAACGCTCAATCGCTCGTTTGCATTCACTTAACATGTAAACTCGTCGCTCGTTCGAAAAACAAAAGGTCCGGTGTAAACGCAGCTTTACTTTCATGTTTCAGAATGCCGGCCCTTGACTATTTTTTGAAAAGGAGTGCCATTCTGAACCTGAAAAAATGTCCTCCATCGAAAGGATTAAGGCACCTGGCACCTAGCACAGCAAATGCTATGGTATTACAGTGGTTAGAGTTTCTGCCTCTGGTGTGGGAGATCAGGGTTCGACTCCCGATCGTGTCGGGCAGGAAGTCAAACACAGAAACACAAGAGAATCCGGTCAATTTTCAAAATAAAACACATTCGGAATGACGGCCCTTTGGGGATTTTCGGAATGACGGACTGTTGGAATGGCGGTCCTTCGGAATGGGGGTCACCCCCATCACAAATGCTCCCCTGCGCTGCATTTACCTGGTGCGACCCATCCCAGTCACCTACTGGCCCATCTTTTTCCCCATTACCCTAATCATCCCACTGTACTTGAACTCCTCTTCAGCTCCTTCTTTAGGTTTCCTGCTCCTCTGAACCCGTTCACCCTTTTACCTGCTCACCTGCTGCCGACGTCCGATTGTTCTGCTGCTCAGAGAATCGTTGACGTGTCAGACTTGAAGCTGTGTGAACCGACGGGAGTGTGAAGTCGACGCTGCTGATCCCAGACCAACTGCAGCAGACGATAATGGTCGTTTCTGGCTGATCTCTCGCTGGCAGCCGCCAGACGATGGCACAGTCGCTGTGATGGAGATTTAATCAACGCTCTACTTCCCGCGCTCCACGCCAAACCCCCCTTTTTTTTCAGCACTGCTGCAATGATTTCTGCTCCTGTAGATCAGAGACACACACATTAACACATTATCCTCTTCTTTGGTCCCTTGTAACACCTTATTTTGGTTCATTTCATTTCCAATCACTTTGTCTGTTTAAATTTCCCTCCTGTCTTGATTCTACCTTCCTTAATTTGGTGTAGTTGTGATGAAGTGATAAGACCTTCCTCAATCAATAACACTTACACACATACACACACACACACACACACACAATCTCGACCGGCACTCAGTCAAGCGTGGACCTCCAAGGAGAAATATTGATGAAAATGTCCTATCTCGCAATGTCGAGGAAAGAGATAACACTCTGCAGCATCTGCCCCTTTCACCACAGCTGTCCCAGGATGCACTGGGGTTATCTCTCTCCAACCGAGCTTGGTGCAGATTGATTGACTCGGGACTATTTGACAGATAAACATTCGTTATGTTGGAATATGTGTGGAAAAAAAAAACTCACATTGATGCAAATAATATACACTCCTCATGCTACACATACACACACATGCAGACCTAATTTGCTGCTTGTCGGAGCAGAGCGAAGCGTTGAGAGAGAAGTTAATCTCACCGTTTAACCAGAACGTCACGGCCGACACTCGCCGGTTAACGCTTAACGAGGGGGAAATGGGAAAGATGGGAAAAGGAGAAAATGAAGATGTGACTGAGGAGGAGAAGGAGAAGAGGAGAAGAGGAGAAGAGGAGGATAAACCAGGGAGTAAAGGAGACAAAAGAGGAGATTGAGGGTTGTAAGCAGGCAACTGGAGTAATTAATTGTAATTGACCCTTTAATTATCATCTTAATTGATTGGCTTGTACTTTGAGGTTTGAGTAGCAAAGCATTCTGGGAGCACTCAGCAGGACGGAAAGTCAAAGAGATAAATAAATAGATCGATGAACTGATTGACTTTATTGATCCCAAAGTAAATTGAGTTCAGGTTAAAAAAAAAATAAAAAAAAACAGAGAGAAGGACAATAATTAGCATAAACAATAAAAGAAACAGGATGTCCATAAAATGAGTCACTCCTTTTATAGATAAATATAAATTAGAGTTAACGTTAAGTGCAGTAAAAAAAAAACACACACACAAAAAAACAAACGTATACTTAAAATTGGAAATTGTCGCCGTCGGCTTCAAAGAATGAAACGTTTCTGACTGATGTTCATTCACCGGATTCAAAGGTTATATTTTCAGATGAATGAATAGATCTATGAACTGATTGACTTTATTGATCCTAAAGTAAATTGAGCTCAGGTTAAAAAAAACAAAACAAAACAGAGAGAAGGACAATAATTAGCATAAACAATGAAAGAAACAGGATATCCATAAAATGAGTCACTCCTTTTTATAGATAAATATAAATTAGAGTTAAGGTTAAGAGTGAGTGCAGTACGTAATAAAAACACACAAAAAAACACTGTAGTTAAAATTGGAAATTGTTGCCGTCAGCTTCAAAGAATGAAACGGATTCAAAGGTCATATTTTCAGTTTCAGTTTTTTGTTTTTTTTTAAATGGGAACAGTATTATTGATGAACACTGTCATGTAAATATGTGGGATTGCAGCCAAGTGGCTCATTTCCATCCCCAGTCCCATTGGCAGGTTGATGTTAGACATAAAAACAATGAAGATAAAAGCACAAGAGGCAGGACTACAGTACGACAATAGACAATGCATCATGATAACACCTTGACATCTTACACAAACATCGATTACACGTCCTCCCTTCCTCCTTTCTTTCCTTCTTTCCCTTTGTCCTTAATTCCTTCTATCCCTTTATCCTTCCTTCCTTCCCTTCGTCCTTACTTCCTCTTCCTTCCTCTTTTGATCTCAGTTGACCTGGTCTGTTCCCTCCCTCCATCTTTCTTTCCTTCCTTTTTCCCTTCCTTCTTTCCACAATCCTTTTACCCTTGCTTCTTTCCTTCCTTCCCTTCGTCCTTACTTCTTCCTTCTTTTTTGACCCAATCTTTTCCCTCCTTCCATCTATCTTTCCTTCCTTTTTCCTTTCCTTCTTTCCTCCCATCGTTCCCTTTGTCCTTCCTTCCTTCTTTCCCTTCGTCCTTCCTTCCTTCCTTCCTTCCTTCCTTCTATCCCTTTATCCTTCCTTCCTTCCTTCTTTCCCTTTGTCCTTCCTTCCTTCTATCCCTTTATCCTTCCTTCTTTCCCTTTGTCCTTCCTTCCTTCTATCCCTTTATCCTTCCTTCTTTCCCTTTATCCTTCCTTCCTTCTTTCCCTTCATCCATCCTTCCTTCCTTCCTTCCTTCCTTCTTTCCCTTTATCCTTCCTTCTTTCCCTTTGTCCTTCCTTCCCTCTTTCCCTTTGTCCTTCCTTCTGTCTATCCCTTTACCCTTCCTTCCTTCCTTCCTTCCTTCCTTCCTTCTTTCCCTTTGTCCTTCCTTCCTTCCTTCCTTCCTTCCTTCCTTCCTTCCTTCCTTCCTTCCTTCTATCCCTTTACCCTTCCTTCCTTCTTTCCCTTTGTCCTTCATTCGTTCCTTCCTTCCTTCCTTCTATCCCTTTATCCTTCCTTCCTTCCTTCTTTCCCTCTATCCTTCCTTCCTTCCTTCTTCCCCTTCATCCTTCCTTCCTTCCTTCTATCACTTTATCCTTCCTTCCTTCTTTCCCTTTGTCCTTCCTTCCTTCCTTCCTTCCTTCCTTCCTTCCTTCTATCCCTTTGTCCTTCCTTCCTTCCGTTCATCTATCCCTTTGTCCTTCCTTCCCTCTTTCCCTTTGTCCTTCCTTCCTTCCTTCCTTCTGTCCCTTTATCCTTCCTCCCTTCCCTTTATCCTTCCTTCTTTCCCTTTATCCTTCCTTCCTTCCTTCCTTCCTTCCTTCTTTCCCTTCGTCCTTCCTTCCTTCTATCCCTTTATCCTTCCTTCTTTCCCTTTATCCTTCCTTCCTTCCTTCTATCACTTTATCCTTCCTTCCTTTTTTCCCTTTGTCCTTCCTTCCTTCCTTCCTTCCTTCCTTCCTTCCTTCTATCCCTTTATCCTTCCTTCCTTCTATCCATTTATCCTTCCTTCCTTGTACCCCTTTATCCTTCCTTCCTTCCTTCTTTCCTTCCTTCCTTCCTTCATTCCTTCCAGGGTTGGTGTTCAGAAGTCTGAGCAGTGCTGTGTGTGTGTGTGTGTGTGTGTGTGAGCGGTGCAGGCAGCAGGTTGAGCAGCAGGGGGCGACGGCGGATCAGCTCACATTGTTTTACACGACTGAACAGTTTTAAAATGAAGCTGTTTAAACTTTTACACTGAAGAGAGAGAAAAAAAAAACCAAGAAGCTGAGATGAAGAAGTTTAATAAAGAGAAGTTAAAGGACAATTCCAGGCGAATTCAACTCAGGGGTGTATTTTCATATCATTTTAGGTCTAAAAGAATGAATCTGAAGATTTTCAGTTTAATTGCTCCTGTTTTGCGGTAGTTGCGTCTGTCCGCGCATCGCCACGGCAACAATGAATGGGAGTGGATGTAAGTTCTGCTGTTTAGGCTGTTTCCAGCCCTCAAAGCCGCAATTGTTTTCCACAGACAGCGTCAGATGGCGACTCAAACATGCACCGAGAAGTTTATTTACTTCAAGCAAGCCGACATGTTTGTAAAAGTCGATCTAATTCAAAGTCTCCTGGAGTCTCGCGTGAGCCCGAAGTTGCAGCGTTGGTGT
>NC_140924.1:7345444-7367944 GCF_045865225.1 Trachurus japonicus
GTTCAGGTGCAGTGGGAAAGCTCCCGTTTGTGTCATAAACACAGGAATATCAACTCTTTACTTGCTTGAAGTGTACATTTTTTTCCACAGACAGCGTCAGGTGGCTACTCAAACATGCGCCGAGAAGTTTTTATTACGTGAAGCAAGTAAAGAGTTGATATTCCTGTGTTTATGACACAAACGGTAGCTTTTCCCACTGCTCCTGAACACACCGGGCACAGCAACTGGGTCTCGCGCGAGACTCCGGGAGACTTTGAATTAGATCTAGTTTTACAAACATGTCGGCTTGCTTTAAGTAAATAAACTTCTCGGTGCATGTTTGAGTCTCCATCTGACGCTGTCTGTGGAAAAAAATTGCAGCTTTGAGGGATGTAAACAGCCTAAACAGCGGAACTTACATCCACTCCCATTCATTGCTGCCGTGGCAATGCGGGGACAGACGCAACTACCGCAAAACAGGAGCGATTAAACTGAAAATCTTCAGATTCATTCTTTTAGACCTAAAATGATATGAAAATACACCCCGAGTTGAATTCGCCTGGAATTGTCCTTTAACTTAGTGTTTTTATGGCTTTAAACACACACACACATTCTCACTTACTTCTCAAGTGCACTGTCCGTTGTCTCAGCTTCTGCTTATATGGTAGCATACCTCTGTGTGTGTGTGTGTGTGTGTGTGTGTGTGTGTGTGTGTGTGTGTGTGTGTGTGTGTGTGTGTGTGTGTGTGTGTGTGTGTGTGTGTGTAGATTGAGCTCAGAATGACTTCACTATCTGAGCCAAATTCTACACACACACACTTTTGGCTTTTACCTCAACAAGTGTGTGTCCTGGAAAATGTCACATTCATCGGATGCACAACTCCTCTCCTCCTTCTCTTCTCCTCTTTTCCATTTCCTCCTCTCTCCCATTCTTTCCTCTCTTATTCCCTCATCCCTCCTTCTTTCCAGCACTTCAAAATCGTTATTATTGTGTCATGTCGATCTTTACCTCTTTTCCCCCTCCTTATATTTCCAACTTCTTTCCTTTTGTCCCCTCACTCCCCCTCCATCTCTCCTTATTTCATTCCTCCTCCTCCCTCTTTTCTGTCCACACCTCTTCCTTTTCTTCCCTCTATTCTTTCCTCTCCTATCCTTCACCTCTCAATCCTCCTTCTTTTATGCATTATTGAGTCGTGTTGATCTATACCTCTTTTTCCAACTTCTATCCTCTTGTCCCCTCACTCCCCCTCCATCTCTCTCTCTCTCCTCCATCTCTCATCATTTCTTTCCTCCTCCTCCCTCTCCTCTTTTCCATGTCTCCTCTTCTCTCCCCTTCTTTCCTCTCCTATCCTTCACCTCTCTTATTCCCTCATCCCTCCTTTTATTATAGTGTCGTGTCGATCTTTACCTCTTTTCCCCCTCCTTATATTTCCAACTTCTTTCCTTTTGTCCCCTCACTCTCCCTCCATCTCTCATTTCATTCCTCCTCCTCCCTCTTTTCTGTCCACACCTCTTCCTTTTCTTCCCTCTATTCTTTCCTCTCCTGTCCTTAACCTCTCTTATTCCCTTATTGAGTCGTGTTGATCTATACCCCTTTTTCCAACTTCTTTCCTCTTGTCACCTCACTCCCCCTCCATCTCTCTCTCTCTAATTTTCCATCTCTCATCATTTCTTACCTCCACCTCCCTTTCTTCTCCTCTATTCCATGTCCACACCTCTTCCTTTTCTTCCCTCTATTCTTTCCTCTCCTGTCCTTCACCTCTCAATCCTCCTTTTATTATTGAGTCGTCTTGACCTTAGATTTCCAACTTCTTTCCTCTTGTCCCCTCCATCTCTCTCTCTCATCATTTCTTTCCTCCTCCTCCCTCTCAAATTTTCCATGTCCACACCTTCTCCTCTCTCCCCTTCTTCTTTCCTCCCTCTATTCTTTCCTCTCCTATCCTTCACCTCTCTTATTCCCTCAATCCTCCGTCTTTCAGCACTTTAAAAAAAACAACATTATTATTATTGTGTCGTGTCGATCTATACCTCTTTTTTCCCCCTTATATTTCTAATTTCCTCCCTTTCTCCCTTCCTTTTGTCCCCTCACTCCCCCCCTTTTCCCCCCTCCCTCCCTCTCTGGCCGTTCCATTCATCTCTTCATGATGATGATCCAGTAATTGAATCAGGTGTCCCATGGATACTGGCTCACACACACACACACACACACTGCACAGACCAAAGCAGGAGGCACCAGGTGTCTACTGCGTTATGATGGATTATACGTGCACACACACACACACACACACACAGAGACACACACACACACTCATTCATTCCCTCTGGAACATTTAGCACCAGACCAGATTAGTACAACAGTGAATCCACTACGATGACAGTGTATCAGCAGCAGTCGGTGATAACATTACTGTAAAATACATCACACCGCCGCTTTATACCGTTACAGACAACAAGTCGCTGTCGACTCTGATTCAACTCCTGTGTTTTAACATTATCACGCCACTTGTATTCAGTTAAAATATCTACAAATGTTGGTTTTATTTGAAAAAACATGATTTTTTTTGTTTAAAGACGTCCTGATATTGTCATTTTTTATTCAAACTTATAAAGACTAACACTTTTTATGTCGTTCTTTGATTACAAGTTGACTAACATCGCTTTGGATGAGAGCCGAGAGACTCGACCAGATGATCTTTAACCGCCTCGTTTTTGTTTTTGCTGTTGATTCTCAGTAGATTGGCTGTCACATGCAACACGTTCACTTTCACTTTCTTGAGGAATCTGTGGTTATTTTTGTCTAGGCACTTTGTGTTGCTTTTAGCATGAAAGGTGCCATATAAATAAATAAAATTTGAATCTTGAATTAGAATATCAGTCGCACCTTTGATAGATACTTTAATAATCCTTCACAGGAAATTATGATTGTTACAGCAGCATTCACATGTCATTCATTCATTGCAGCAACAAAAAATAAGAAACAGATCTATCTAAAAAATTGCAGACCGAAATATAAAATTAAGCTATAAACACCCAATAAACGAATAAATACCTACAAGTAGAAATGCAAAAATACATATAAATAAAAGACTAAAACTAGTTAATTATTATTTAAAAGAACAAGTAAAATACTGGAGTATTGCACATGAGACTTGAGGAAAGACTTCCTGTAGTCGTTTATAACAAGTGTTTTCTGATCTATTGTCTCTGCTTACGGGATAAAAGACATTTGGTGCTTTGTGACGGGTGAAATGTAGTAAATTCAGCTGTGGATAAGGGATAGAAATCACCACTAAAAGCAGCCGTATCTCATGTTAAGGTCATATATTATTGACACAACCCATTCAGTCAATAAAGGTCTTTGCTCCTTGAATGTATGATGTGTTCAGACACGTCACACAGCCCAAGGTTAGAAGAGGATCCATAATGATCTGATCTTATATGGGGGAATCAATCGAAGACTGTGTCATTCTCTTTGAGTGGTTACAAAAAAAAGCTAAAATGGGTCAAATGCTAAACTTGCCTGGTGTTGAAAACGACTTATATTTTTGTTTTCGTATTCCAGCTGATGCAGTTCCACTCCCCAACAGCTGGTGGCAGTAACGCACCAGGGAGAAAGGCGATGCACGGCGTTAAAGACGCTAAAGAAAAGCGCTGTAACTTAGCGTCCATGCTATTGCGATCCATCTTAAAGGATAATTACCATTTTTTTTACAATCTGGACCTTATTTCTAGCATAAAATACGATCATTTACTCACCCAGATAACTGTGGTGTCATTACCAGTCGTTCCAACGAAATTAGCTCCAGCCGAGATAGATATATCCGTATAATGCGAGAACACAGGGCAGCGTAATGCAGCCTCTAAATAACACATTATCTGCAGAGAAACTCGTTCATTTCACCAATATTTAGTTCTAATAGGCTAGTGCTATTCCCCTCTGAGTCCGGGGTTAGCTGTTATCAACATCCGGGGTCTGTAGGTTGACCTACTGACCTCTAACGTGGCTTGTTGCTACCGCTAATGCTATGGCTCGTTTCTGCGTGTTTCTGACTTGTCAGAACAAAATGAGCAGCTGGATGAAGTTCAGCTTCCACAGGCTTCCTCTCCTCAACCTGGACTCACTAAAGCTCCGGCTAGTTGAGATAAAAATGGACCCGAATGCCGAAGCGGAATGATTATTATCAGAATGAGCCGGGCGGCGCTCAGAGCTGACATCATCCAGATAAGAGGTCAGTAGGTCAACCGACAGACCCCGGATGTTGATAACAGCTAACCCCGGACTCAGAGGGGAATAGCACTAGCCTATCAGAACTAAATATTGGTGAAATGAAGGAGTTTCTCTGCAGATAATGTGTTATTTAGAGGCTGCATTCTGCTGCCCTGTAGACTCCATTATACGGATGTACGCGGCTCTCGGCTGGAGCTCATTTCATCACAACGACTTGTAATGACACCTAAGTTATCTGGGTGAGTAAATGATAGTATTTTATGCTAGAAATAAGGTCCAGATTGTAAAAAATGGTTATTATCCTTTCAGATGGATCGCAATAGCATGGATGCTAAGTAACAGCGCTTTTCTTTAGTGCCGTTCTCCCTGGTGCGTTACTGCCACCAGCTGTTGGGGAGTGGAACTGCATCAGCTGGAATACGAAAACAAAAATATAAGTCATTTTCAACACCAGGCAAAGTTTATTGTTTTACCCATTTTAGCTTTTTTTTGTAACCACTCAAAGAGAATGACAACATCCTCAATTGATTCCCGCATACAAGATAAAGTTGTGAATTTGTGAGGAAAAGAAATTGCAAAGAGAACTTCAAAAAACGGTAATTATCCTTTAATAAAAGCATACATTTTACACAACATTGGATTTTTTTAAAAAGATTTTCTTAAAACAGCGTTAATGTTTTTTTTTAATAAATTCAACATGTTTCCACAAACTGAGTGAGTGGAGCATTCACACAGGAAGTTGCGTTTTCATTCAGAGGTCAAGAAGCTCCATCAGATTTGGTATCAGAATAACACAGAGCAGATAAAGGTTTCGCAGTCAGTCGTCCACACAGCAACAGATAAACGTGAAGTGAAGTTATTTTTCTCACTTGCCCCCGAGGCTTTGACCTCGTCCTGTCAGGGCGAAGCTGTTTTTCCTCGAGGCTGCTCAGATTGGCAGTCGTTGCCGTGAACGGGCTCGGGAATACTCAACGAGATGTGGGAACACCGAGGACAGATGCTCGACGGTCGAGGAAGACATTTCAGAACAGAAGAAATCACAGCTGCTGGGATGGAGAAGCTTAAAACCTCCTGTTTCCTTATGTCCTTCCTCCATCCTTCCTTTCTCCCTTCCTTCTTTCCACAATCCTTATTCCCTTCCTTCCTTTCTCCCCTTCGCCCTTCCTTCCTCTTTTGATCCAGTTGACCTGATCTGTTCCCTCCCTCCCTCCATCTTTCTCTCCTTCCTTCTTTCCCTTCTTCCTTCCTTCTTCTTCCTTCCTTGAATGAATCTGTTCCCTCCCTCCATCTTTCTTTCCTTCCTTCCTTCATTCCTTTCCTTTGTCCTTAAATTCTTCCTCTTTTGATCCAATTGACCTGATCTGTTCCCTCCCTCCATCTTTCTTTCTCTCCTTCCTTCTTTCCCTTCTTCCTTCCTTCCTTCCTTCCTTCCTTCCTTCTTCTTCCTTCCTTGAATGAATCTGTTCCCTCCCTCCATCTTTCTTTCCTTCCTTCATTCCTTTCCTTTGTCCTTAAATTCTTCCTCTTTTGATCCAATTGACCTGATCTGTTCCCTCCCTCATCTTTCTTTCCTTCCTTTTTCCCTTCCCTCTTTCCCTTCTTCCTTCCTTGAACAAATCTGTTCCCTCCCTCCATCTCCCTTCTTTCCACAATCCTTATTCCCTTCCTTCCCTCCCTTTGTCCTTAATTTCTTCCTCTTTTGATTCAATTGACTTGATCCGTTCCCTCCCTTCTCTCCCTTCTTTCTTCTTCCTTCCTTGAACGAATCTGTTCCCTCCCTCCATCTTTCTTTCCTTCCCTTTCCCCTTCCTTCTTTCCACGATCCTTTTTCCCTCCCTTCCTTCTTTTTTCTTCCTTCCTTGAACGAATCTGTTCCCTCCCTCCATCGCTCTTTCCTTCCTTCTTTCCACAGTCCTTTTCCCTTCCTTCCTTCCTTCCCTTTGCCCTTGCTTCTTCCTTCCTTTTTGACCCAATTAACCCAATCTGTTCCCTTCCTCCTTCTATCTTACCTTCCTTTTCCCTTCCTTCTTTCCATCCATCTTTCCCTTCGTCCTTCCTTCCTTCCTTCCTTCCTTGACCCAGGAGGACAACAGAAGAGTTTTGGCGTTAAAGCAGCCAGTTCCTTCCCGTCCTCCTGCTGCTGCTCTCAGACTGAAACTAGTGGAAACTCTTTTTTTTTCTTCCATTTTTCCATTTAAAGTCCAGGAAACTCACGACCTCCAGCTGCTGGAGGTCGTTATTCACTTCCAGCGCAGGTCTGACTGAACCTTTCGCTTCGCAGCATTCCTCAGCATTCAGATGGCGCTCCCTCGCTCTGCCGGCTCCAGCTGGCCGGTGCATCTGGGACCCTCGTGGTAATGATTGACAGCTCCGACGAGCCAAAGAGACATTAAAAAGACGTCTCTAAACACCGGTGAGTAAAGAAATTTAACACCTTTATGCAGCACAGTGGCGGAGAATAATGTAGGTTCAGACTCTTGAAGAGAGAAACAACGGTGTCTAAATAAACATCAATGAATACTTATGACAGTTGTTGTTAAGTGTCATTCGGTAAGTTATGTCACTTTTGATGCAAAGTTGACATTGTTTGAGATGTACTTATGAGAACTTGACATAATTTAAAAAATTTGGCAATTAGGTCTGCTGTGATAGGTTATGTTGTCTTTATGTCAAGTTCTCATAACAAGGACATCTCAAACAATGTCAACTTTGCATCAAAAGTGACATAACTTACCGAATGACACTTAACAACAGCTGTCATAAGTATTCAATGATGTTTGTGACAGGTGTCGTGTTATGGTTATGACAGTGTTATGTCAATCTTATGAACCTGTATTCAAGTAAAGTGTTACCGACTTTTGTGGAGACGGGGCTAATTCTAACTGTTTTACTGTTGTATACTGTTATATATTGTCCAGTCTCACATTTTTAAGCTAATCATGTGTTATCTATCAATAAAGACACAAGAAATCCAAGAACCTGTATATTTGAGTTTATACGGTGGCCCTGAGAGCTCAACACACAAAAAGCACAAGCAAACACAACTTCATAGTTCGTCTTTTTCCTGACTTTAAAAGTTGTGCAGACGGCGACCTGTTGGTGGGGTTTGACAAAAAGCTGAGTTTGTTTGGTTGATTACAACATCAATGTCACATATTATTGCATATGTGTAGTTAGCTTAGCATTGGTCTTTGGTGGAAACATTTCTGTTCTGTTTTGTCGTGAGCTTTTTCTGAATTTGCAACATGTTTTGGTGTCTTTTTGTGTGTGTTGAGCCTTCAGGGCCACCGTAGAAATCGGCTTAATTGGATTCCCCCATTGAATTTAGGTGAAGCTAATCGTCACTAGATTATATATCTGTAGTCAAGTTTTCATCCAAGTTTTGAGCGAATTTTGTGAAAATGCGTAACAAGAAAATGTGAATTTATGCCCGTTTCCATTCGTTCTTGTTTTGCGATTATTGGGAGAAGACCTGCGGGTAAGTTCATTAGCGATCGTTTTAAAAAGTCGCATTTTCCTTTTTTGAATTTCTGGCGTTTCCATTCAAGTTTTTTTTCCGCAAATTTTGAAAATGCAAATAAGAATAGGTGGATGCTGTGATGTGTCCAAAGCAACAAAACAATCAAGTTTTAAACTATGGTGCAACTTGGACGTTTGATATACGTTCAAAAACATGTTTAGGGTTTTTGCGCCTTCAGCCTTTGGGAGAAAATATATAGTGAGTTGTCAGAGAAGTTAATGGAGCAGCTGGAACAAAGCAGATGGACTGAGGCGTTAAAACTCGAGGAGGGGAGGGGAAACAAAAGGTGAAACTCGAGGGTTTTTAAATGCGTCGTGATTCACGAGCTGGTCCTGTGAAGAGAAATACTCTGCAAAGATTAATCAATACTCCAGTCAGAGCAGAAAGTACAGTTTCCATAGGGGAGCTGGAGAACAGCCAATAGCGTTTAATTTGAGTTGGTAAGGAGGGAGAGAAGGAGGGAGAGAGGGAGGGAGGGAGGAGGAGGAGGATGCATACACTGTAAAAATCTTTCCAAGAATATTGGTCTTATTTCTTGTCAAAATGTCTCAATTTTAATCAAAACTAATCTCTTTCCACTTAAAATAAGACTCGTCACCTAAAAATGTATTTGTTTTTAGACAGTTTTTACATGTTTCAAACAAATTTTCAATTGGAATCAGTAGAAAAATTTGCCAATGAAAGCAGGTTTTTTGTGCTTGTAATAAGAAAGAAAAACAAAGGTAGTTGAAGTGTTAATTTAAAGTTGCACCGAAGGAATGTTCCCTGTTAGATAAGCGATTATATCGATAACCGTGATAATTTGGTCACTATAATCAAATTTTCAAACATCCCTACACTGCAAAACTCTAAATCTTTCCAAGAATATTTGTCTTATTACTTGTCAAAATGTCTCATTCCTAGTAAAAACTAATCTCTTTCCAGTTAAAATAAGACTCATCACCTAAAAATTAACTTGTTTTTAGTCAAGTTTTCATCCAATTTTTGAGCGAATTTTTTGAAAATGCGTAACAAGAAAATGCAAATTTATGCCCGTTTCCATTCGTTATTGTTTTGCGATTATTGGGAGAAGACCTGTGGGTAAGGTCATTAGCGATCGTTTTAAAAAGTCGCATATTCCTTTTATCGATCAACTTTTTTTAGCAAATTTTCTGCCTTTTTCTTTCCGAATTTCTGGCGTTTCCATCCAAGTTCTTTCCACAAATTTTGAAAATGCGAATAAGAATAGGTAAAAGGTAAGATTTTGAGTTTTTTTGCAGTGTAGTGAGGTTCAAACCACCTACTTGGCACTTAAACTACCTTTGTTTTTCTTTCTTATGACAAACACAAAAAACCTGCTTTCACTGGCAGATTTTTCTACTTATTTCAATTGAGAATTTGTTTGAAACAAGTGAAAATGATCTAAAAACAAGTACATTTTTAGGTGACGAGTCTTATTTTAAGCGGAAATAGATTAAAATTTTGACATTTTGACAAGAAATAAGACAAATATTCTTGGTAAGATTTTTGAGTTTTTGCAGTGTAGTGAGGTTCAAACCACCGACTTTTTTACGTTTTACCCGCCATGACGGGAAGCAGCCGGGCGCGAGGCAGCTCCTCCCGCAGCCGCATCACCTGTAGCTCCAGTCAAGTTTTCATCCAATTTTTGAGTGAATTTTGTGAAAATGCATAACAAGAAAATGCAAATTTATGCCCGTTTCCATTCGTTATTGTTTTGCGATTATGGGCTCTATGCACAGATCCACCACTTCCTGAATTTAAGGCAGGTCCTTCATTTCCTGTCTTACATTATTGGACAAACTGATTAATCCAGGTGTGTCTGAGTAGTCACAATGGTCAGACACACCTGGATTAATCAGTTTGTCCAATAATGTAAGACAGGAAATGAAGGACCTGCCTTAAATTCAGGAAGTGGTGGAGCTGTGCATAGAGCCCATTGGGAGAAGACCTGTGGGTAAGTTCATTAGCGATTGTTTTAAAAAGTCGCATTTTCCTTTTATCGATCGACTTTTTTTCGTGCAAATTTTCTGGCATTTCCATCATGATCCAAGTTTTTTCCGCAAATTTTGAAAATGCGAATAGGCAATAGGTAAGATTTTGAGTTTTTACAGTGTAGTGAGGTTCAAACCACCTACTTGGCACTTAAACTACCTTTGTTTTTCTTTCTTATGACAAACACAAAAAACCTGCTTTCACTGGCAGATTTTTCTACTTATTTCAATTGAGAATTTGTTTGAAACAAGTGAAAATGATCTAAAAACAAGTACATTTTTAGGTGACGAGTCTTATTTTAAGTGGAAATAGATTAGTTTTGATTAAAATTTAGACATTTTGACAAGAAATAAGACAAATATTCTTGGTAAGATTTTTGAGTTTTTGCAGTGTAGTGAGGTTCAAACCACCGACTTGGCAGTTTTACCCGCCACGACGGGTTTCCATTCGTTCTTGTCTTGTGGTTCATTAGCGATTGTTTTAAAAAGTCGCATTTTCCTTTTATCGATCGACTTTTTTTTGTGCAAATTTTCTGGCATTTCCATCATGATCCAAGTTTTTTCCGCAAATTTTGAAAATGCGAATAGGTAATAGGTAAGATTTTGAGTTTTTACAGTGTAGTGAGGTTCAAACCACCGACTTGGCAGTTTTACCCGCCACAACGGCTCCTCCCGCAGCCGCGTCACCTGTAGCTCCAGGTCTCCTCCTCCTCCTCCTCCTCCTCTCTCCCCCACAGCAGTAGCAGCAGGAGAGGAGCAGCAGCAGGATGCCTCGCGCTGAGCTTCACCACCACCATCAGCAGCAGCAGCATCAGCATCAGCTCCGTCTGCGTCCGGGCGGCGCGAGGAGGACGAGCTGATCGAAGCTACAAGAAGAAGAAGGAGAAGAGGAGGAAGAAGAGGAGGAGGAGGAGGAGGAGGAGGAGGAGGAGAAGACAGGAGGAAGGCGGAGGAGGAAATCCCGCGAGAAAGGCTTTCTTTGAGCAGCAGCGACGGGCAGACAGTCAGATCCGCGCAGAGAGCGGAGCGAGGAGGAGAGAGGAGGAGAGGGAGGACTAACCGTTCATCTGGAGGAGAACAACGGCTTTTATTTTTTATTTTTTTTATTATTATTCTAATCTCCAGTTTGACGGAGGAGCAGGAGCAGCGACTCCGGAGGAACAGGTAGGAACCGGCTCAGACTCAGACTGAAACACAAACACACTGATCCGGATTAAAAAAGAGAGAGAGAAAAAAAAGAAAAAACTCTGCAAAGGGCGCGAATCAAACACCTGTACGCAGCTGCAGCTAATTGATTAATTAACTGTAGATTCATGCAGCTGCGTGCGTGCGCGCGAGCTCACTGACCCGCTGGAGTCAGAGAGGAAACACACACACACACACACACACACACACACACACACACACACACACACACACACACACACACACACACACACACACACACACACACACACATGAACGGACCGACCGAGGGCCATATTACAGTAATGTAGTAGATTCAGTTTAAACACAACAACACAGCGGTAGATTCAGGTGTTTAACTCACACATACACACACAGACACACAAATACACACAGAAAGACACACACACACACACACACACACACACACACACACACACACACACACACACACACACACACACACACACACACGAACGGACCAACCGAGGGCCATATTACAGTAACGTAGGAGATTCAGTTTAAACACAACGTGGATTCAGGTGTTTAATTCACATACACACACACACAGAGAGAGACACACACACTTAGTGACCGTTTGTTGTTGTGTGATCTATAGCTACAGATGTTGTGCAGATGTTGAACTGTGTGTGTGTGTGTGTGTGTGTGTGTGTGTGTGTGTGTGTGTGTGTGTGTGTGTGTGACTTTAATGGAAAGAATCTGTTTGTGTAATATAATAATAATAATTCTTGGTGTTTATTCTAAGAAGCTGCAGCCACCTCCTCCTCTTCCTCTTCCCACATGTCCCGACTCTGTGTGTGTGTGACACCTTCAGCTGCTGCCGGTGCACAAACCGGTTTGTGTGTTTGTTCGGTTCGGTCCAGTTCGGTTCGGTCCGGTTTGGTTCGGTCTGACTGTGTGGTGTTGGAGCCGCTGCTGCAGGGACTCGCTGCTCCGGGTGACTGGTGGTGGGTGGTTTATGTATCCTGACTCTATTGACTAATGCTGGAAAGAAAGAGAGGGGGTGCAGCAGAGAGTGCGCATGCTGCTATAGTGTGTGTGTGTATGTGCACGTGCATGTGTGTGTGTGTGTGTGTGTGTGTGTGTTAGAGAGAGAGAGACAGAGAGAGAGAGAGAGAGGCGGGCTGCAGAGTTTGTGTGGGTCTCTGTGGGCTCCGCTCTGCGCGCGTTCGTGTATTTTTTTTTTGCGTGCACACGGGATGGAGGTTGTGCAGTTTTCAGTTTTTCAGTTTAGTTTATTTGAAAGGGACAGTGCATATTAATAAACATTGTATATTAAAAAAAAAACACATATGTAAATGCACTCGAATTAGCTTAAAAAGCTAGTTTTCATCGATTGTCCCTTTGCCAGTTTGTACAAGGCAACTAAACCTTTAAAAAGAACAACAATGGAATACAATGTTGTACCACAAACACATACTAACTGTCCGTAAATACATATAGTACATTATAAATACACATTTGGATAGATAGATAGATAGATAGATAGATAGATAGATAGATAGATAGATAGATAGATAGATAGATAGATAGATAGATAGATAGATACTTTATTGATCCCAAGCTGGGAAATTACAGTGCAGCAGCAGCATTACACACACACACACACACAGTGACGATAACAGTATAAGAACATAAAGAATAAGAATATAAAGAACAAACTATACATAATAAAATAGCAATAGCAAATAAAATAAAATGTGATGTACAAAAGTGTATATACATATACATATATACTACAACAAGGTGATGTGTGTGTCCACGTTCATAAAACACATTTGGATAACAGTACACATTTCTAGGCGCGTGCGTTTGTGTGTGTGCAGTTCTCATGTGTGTTTACAGACCTGTATGTGTGTGCGTGTGTAAGAGCGGCGCGCATAACGGAGATGGATGGAGCTGCAGAGTGTGTGTGTGTGTGTGTGTGTGTGTGTAGATGCTGTACCATGCAGGCCGACCCACTGGGCTTCCCCCTGCATGTTAAACCGTCTCTGAACGCTCCACCTGCAGAAAAGAGCCAGGCTGCGTTTTAAATGTCAGGCTAAACATTAAGTTCCTGCTGCTGCTGCGACGCGCACACGCACACACGCACACACGCACACATGCACGTGCACACGCGCATGTTACAGAGAGAGCCGGAGCACAGATGGCAAAACAGCAAAAAAAAACAACCCACAGTGTGAAGTGAAGATCCAGCAGCAGCAGATTGAATCCTGAACTGAACCGACTGCAGCTTTAAATGTTTGATCTACTGGAACAACAGCAGCAGCAGCTTTTACGTTTTCATTTCTGAGCTTCAATTAAAAAAAAGTTTTTATGGTTTTTACTGTAGTTACAGAGTCGTCGTTGTGCAGGAGGAGATTTAAACATGAAAAACTATTGATACCAGTGATGAAACAGTCATTTAATTGATTGATTGCACATCCTGATGAGTAATGATCAGTGAAGATTTGCAGTTTTTCTCTATTTTTCCATCAGTTTGTCCGACAGTGAGCAGCCTCGTCGCTCATCATTTCTACACATTATTTATTTCCAACATGTAATTGAAAAAGAAAAGAAAAGAAAAGAAAAGAAAAAAAACACAAGTCAATAAATGTGTCGATAAAACGGACAAGCTGCCTGGAGAAGATCCGACTGATAATGAGATCAACAGCACAGATCATCAGCTGCTGCTTCAGTTCACCGTCGTTATTGAGCGCCGATGATCCACCTCCATGTTTTCTGAGCGTTTCCCCGGAGACAAAACGTTGTCAGCGTTGTTTTGTCCTGACTGACTGACTGACGGCCACGGGGGTTGAGTTGAGTTGCGTAACGGGATCACACTCGGAAAACAGCGAAACCCCCTCGTCCCCTAAATAAGAGAGAGAGAGAAGGAGGTGATGACAGACAGAAAACAGTGGAGGAATAAAACACGTTGAGCTCTGAGCAGCGAGGACAGTTTCAGTTTGACAGTTTAAAGCCGTCTGCACTCGTCATGGTGATACCAACATGCACGGTAAACTCATCGTGTGCCATGTGGTCACACCTGTAACCTGAGCTACACCGCTAGACGTAACACAACAATAAATAACTTGGATAATGTGCATTAAAACGCAGGTATCTATGTATGTTTTTGGAATCAACTTGGTACCGAAGAACTGAACCCTAGTGTGAGATAGTTCAACATTTTGGCAAATTGGCCCATTGCCATAATCCCTACAGTCATAGCAGTAGGTTTGTGGCCTTTAATTGTCGGTGCAAGCTATTTTTAGAACGGCGGAGCAGAGCCGTGAGCTGCTCAGAGCTACGCTACGGAGGCTCATGGGATTTCTTGGTTACAAACTCATCAAACTCACCAAATACACAATCCAACAACTCCAAAACGAGGTAAATTCAGAGACTGCTTGCTGAAAAACTGTTCCTGAAGGCAACGTGCATCAGCCCTGTGTGGTAACGTTGTGTTATTATCTCATAGCGTGGTGAATGTGCAGGTCACGACTTGTCCACCAGAGCGTTGTGGAGTTGTTGGATGAAAAACGTTCTTGCGCTGTCTCAGATTTTAGGGGCAAATTGAAGTCGTGTCGTCATCTCAGTGTTGAACGGCGTGATCGCTGGTTTTGCTGATGTCGTTCAGGTGAACCGGTCTCCCGTGTCACCAGTTTTGAGCCTCGTGATTGGAGGTTGAGCGTGAACCTCTGCATCATCGCACAGCTGAGCATCATCATCATCATCGTCATCGTCGTCGTCGCTGTCAGCAGATGGCTGCAGCTTCACTGTTGATCTGGATTCAGACGTGAGTCAGAGGAAGCACCTGGAGCCCACAGTGTGTTTATGTTAGAACTCTATGTATATACGTATATATATGTGTGTGTGTGTGTGTGTGTGTGTGTGTGTGTGTGTGTGTGTGTGTGTGTGTGTGTGTGTGTGTGTGTGTGTGTGTGTGTGTGTGTGTGTGTGTGTGTGTGTGTGTGTGTGTGTGTGTGTGTGTGTGTGTGACGAGTTGTTTGTCAAACGACCCATTTAACTGTGGTCATATGATCATCACACCTGGTCAACATCTGGCGTCACCACAGCTCAGCGAAGGTCGAGCAGAACAATGTGTCGTTCCGCATTAAAACACCAACCAAAATGGTGCATGTTGCAATGTTTTAAGCGCTTTTGTTGCCATAAGTTGCGGGACACGCCGAAAATTGCACAAAAAAAAAGTAGCAGTTTTGTTCTCAATAATTAAAGCCCCGGTACGGAGCTTTTAACTGGATACGCAAAAGTCTCTGGTTTCTGCTGATGTGTCTCTGTTACCTACAACAGCAAATGAGCCAATCAGTGTGAAGATACGCTATTTCTAAGTTGTCTAATTCTATACCTCTGGAAGGCATGGTCGGGTCGGACCACTGATGAAACGATACAAATAGATACATTACGCTGCTAAAAAAGAAAAGTCCCGTCTTCTTTCCGACGTTTCCAAAACAAATCTAGACGCGCCGGCCAGACGAACGTCTTCATGACAGTGGGAACTTCATTCCGCCGCTTTCGTCCACAGGGGGCCGCCAAAATCAACACTAGATGAAAAGTCTGTACAGGGGCTTTAACTAAAAATCAAAGGAAAATTTAACATTTTGAAATGTAACAAAACGCAAATTCGCAGAAGAGGAAGTTAGCCGGCTAGCTCGGAGGAAGTTTCTAGGGCGCCCACTTCCTGTTTCTATACGGATACGGATAACAAATCTGAAGGTTTTTTTTTTTTTAAAGCCCGAATCAGAACTCGAAATACAAAAAGTGCACTGGCCATACACAACACAAATTAAGGTTCGGGGTAGTAAACATGTTGATAAAACAAACAATTGTGTTGTTGTGCGCCACGTAGAGCTGCAGCTTCAAATTTACAAGCAGAGTTTTTTTTAATCGCCCGTTTATTCGGCTATAGCTTACGTGTTCCTACACTACATGCATTCTTTTTTCGTGTGTGCCGATTGAACCAGTAGCCTACTTATGATATTTCAATTTCCCTTCTTGAAGTTTTTATTCTTCATTCTTCTTTTATTATTAGAGTTGGTAAAACTTATGCGTGTTGCAAACGTTACATGTTACAGATTTGGTTGGAATGCACCTTTTAGTGGACCAAGCAGGACGTAATAATAAGCTGGTTTAGGTGAAAATACAGTAATGAGCTAAAAAAACATTACAAACTTGAATATAATTTGAATATTTAACATTAGAAGTGTTTTTAGAGATTCGAATCCGATTTGGGGAGAAGACCGACACGGCCCTGTTGTGTGTGTGTGTGTGTGTGTGTGTTGTACATGTGTGTAACCTGCAGCAGAGAAAGTTTAAATCCATTTTTCTGTCTTCTTTTTTTTTTTTTTTACGGTTTCGGATTGTGCTCGGCTCGGCTGACCTGCGTGGGCGAGAGTTTTTTTTTTTAACAATCACAAGCCTCTCTCTCTCTCTCTCTTTCTTCCTCCTCCTCTCTTTCTGTTATTTTCCAGATAGATGGAGAGACAGAGAGAGAGACAGAGAGAGAGAGAGAGAGAGAGAGTTGCTCGGCCTGTGATTGTTTTGTGCAGCAGAGTGAAACACCGAGCACCTCACTCTCTCTCTCTCCGTCATCTCTCCATCACATCTCTCCTCTCTCCTCCTGTTCTTCTCTTTATTTGTTGCTCGTTTGCCGTCATGTTGTTTTTCCTCCTCCTCCTCCTCTTCCTCCCTATCCCTCGCTCCTCTCCTCCTCTTGTCCTCCATTTGACGTCTTTCTCTTTTTTCTCCCTCTGCTTGATTTTATGTTTCAGTTCTTATTCAACCTCTTATGAGATCTCCTCCTCTTCTCCTCGTCTCTCCTCCTCTTTCCTCCCTTCTCTTCTCTTCTCTTCTCTTCTCTTCTCTTCTCTTCTCTTCTCCTCTTCTCTTCTCTTCTCTTCTCCTCTTTCCTCTCTTCTCTTCTCTTCTCTTCTCGTCTCTCCTCCTCTTTCCTCTCTTCTCTTCTCTTTTCTTCTCTTCTCTTCTCTTCTCTTCTCTCCTCCTCTTCTCTTCTCTTCTCTTCTCTTCTCGTCTCTCCTCCTCTTTCCTCTCTTCTCTTCTCTTCTCTTCTCGTCTCTCCTCCTCTTTCCTCTCTTCTCTTCTCTTCTCGTCTCTCCTCCTCTTTCCTCTCTTCTCTTCATCTCTCCTCTCCTCCCCTCTTCTTCCTCCTCTCCTCCTCTTCCTCTCCTCTTCTCTTCCTCCTCCTCTTCCTGTCCTCTTTCCTCTCTCCTCTCATCTTCCTCTCCTCTTCCTCCTCCTCTACTCTCCTCTTTCCTCTCCTCCTCTTCCTCTCCCTCTCCCTCTTCCTCTCCTCTTCTCCTCTCCTCCTCCTTTTACTCCTCCACTTCCACTTCCTTTCTTTCATCCTCACCCTCTTTTGTATCTCTCCTTATTCCTCTCCTCTTCCCTCTCTTTTCCTCCTCCTCCTCCTCTACTACAACAACAACACACATTCATCTCCTGCGTAATCTTGACTAACGGTGATGTATACTGTACTTAGAGGCTGCACACACACGCACGCGCACACGCACACACACACACACACACACACACACACGCACACACACACGCACACACGCACACACACACACACACACACACAGAGTTAGTATGCAGTTGTTTTGATGGTGCAGGAAGTGGTTCCTCTATTAATCAGTGCTGAGTGTCGTCAATGATCGCTCTCTACACACACACACACACACACACACACACACACACACTGGAAGAAACTGTCTCGGTTCATTTAATATAATATAATTTAACGTCTAAATGTTGTTTCTTTGGTTTTCTTTAGTCGTCTTCAGTTTGTTTTTATTCATTCGAATCACAGTGCAATCAACAAAAACAACTCATTCATGTTTTGCTCTTTTCCTTTAACGTTTTGCTTTTTTCCTTTAACGTTTTGCTCTTTTCCTTTAACGTTTTGCTTTTTTCCTTTAACGTTTTGCTCTTTTCCTTTAACGTTTTGCTTTTTTTCCCTTAACGTTTTGCTCTTTTCCTTTAACGTTTTGCTTTTTTCCTTTAACGTTTTGCTCTTTTCCTTTAACGTTTTGCTTTTTTCCTTTAACGTTTTGCTCTTTTCCTTTAACGTTTTGCTCTTTTCCTTTAACGTTTTGCTTTTTTCCTTTAATGTTTTGCTCTTTTCCTTTAACGTTTTGCTTTTTTTCCTTTAACGTTTAGCTCTTTTCCTTTAACGTTTTGCTTTTTTTCCTTTAGTGTTTTGCTCTTTTCCTTTAACGACTCATTATTACGTCACCGTGGACGACGAGGCCGAAGCTCAGAGAGAAGAGCAGCAGCAGCAGCAGCAGACGAAGGAAATCAAACCAGTTTTCCTCTTGTTTCTGTTTCTGTTTGGTGTGAACTCCACATTTTTCCCTCCTCGCCTCCATCGTCCCTGACTCGTCTTCTCTCTTTCTCTCTTCTCTTCTCTTCTCTCTGTCCCCGACTCGTCCCTCTGCGCTCGTCTCCGCGGCCGTTGCCTGGAAACATTAGCTAATTAAACATTTTATCGGGAAGCACGAGGGACGGGGAGCGACTCCGTCTCCGGTGATCAGCAGCGTTTAACCGTGTCACGGGCGGGAAAAAAAAGAAGAAAAAAAAAAGATGATGATGATGATGATGATGAGCTTGTGTGTCCCACCACTTCCTGTTGTTGTTGTTGTTTTCTTCCCAACCATCCAAACACAATAACCGGAGGTTTTTTGGGGCCAATATTGATCAGCAGTGATGTTTTTTTTTGTGGTTTTTCATTCCTGCAAATGGAGTTAATGGAGTTATTAATGGACTCCTGTAATCCGCCTTTCTATTGGATGATGTTTCCATTAAATAAAATAAAACGTTTTAGTGAGTGTTTGTCACTTCAACAGGAAGTAGGGAGTCACTCACTCACGTTCCCCCGAGGCCCAGAGAGGTTCATTAGTTATTGTTCCGCCAAAAACTTGTGTGTTGAATCATTAATTACAATCAGATAATCGCACCAACTCGGCTCCGGTTCTGTCTTTGGTGTCGTTGGTCGCACAAAACAAAACAAAAACAGTTGATACTTTAATCATCTTTGGGTTTTTGGGCAGTGTTTTTATACGTGACGTGATCTATAAACTACTGATAAAAATTTATTACAACTGGTCGAAATAACAAAAAAAGAAGTTGCAGTGTTTTTAGACCTCAAATGATGCAGAGAAAACATGTTGATGTTCATTTTTAAACAACAGAGCACTAATGTTTTAACTTAGGAAGAGTTCAGAAATTAATATCGATGGAAATTTCCATTTTACACCTGCAGCAGCAGCAATGATTGTTTACTGATTTACTGATGTTATAGTTCTAAGATTTTCTATTAAAGCAGAAGTAAGCGGAATATTTGTGTTAATATAAGTTTTAAATAGTTATATCTTCCGACAGCAATCACTTATATAGAGTGTTTGGTCTGAAACACGGGTCTGTCAGTCACTCTGCTCTGCTCTGAGCCGAGGAGAAAACTTTCCTTGTATCCTACAACCTTTATCCAATGAGGAGAGAGAACGGCATAAAGGGGCGGTCCTCTCTGTGTGTGCAGCCAAGGGATGCGCGTGAATGTGGTGACGTAGGGACGAGGGCGGGGACTGCTAACTCCATCTGCTGACAAGAAGTTAGCCAAAATGACCGGATCGCTTACTTCTGCTTTAATATCGATGGAAATTTCCATTTTAAACCTGCAGCAGCAGTGATTGTTTACTGATTTACTGATGTATATGTTATAGTTCTAAGATTTTCTATTAAGATAAAGTCAATAATTACATTTCTTGTGTTCTCTTTTTATTTGGAAAAGTATCGAAATACATGTTGGTACCGGTATCGATACCAAAATGTTGGTATCGTGACAACACTAGCGTCTACAGTATACGGGACAGGCTTTTATTTGATAATTTACGGTATATTGGTTTGGTTCAGTAGGTTTTTAATGATGATGATGATGAAGTATTACTCACTCACAGCGTCAAACTCCAAACATCATTGATTAAACTTGACTGGTCAGTCCAAATCGAGTCAAGTCGATTTAACGGATGTGCATGTAAACGCGTTAGTCCGACTAATATCGGAGTTCTCCGACTCTGATTGAGACAACCAGATAATCTGATTGGAAATCGATTTTCTTCAGCGTGTATTCGCCTTAATGGGACTGAAACTGGACGATGCATGTATTGTTCGCTGCCCCACAACAGTAGAGACGGCACAAGGTGGAGCGGAGAAGCCGGCGGGTCTGGTCGGGGACTGTAGTTGAGAAATTATAAAGCTCATTAAGTTGTTTATATTCAGTTTTTTACTCAGTGGCAGTGACAGAGCGCCGTATTAACCTGCTGAAACGACGCATATCGCCGTCTGAGGACGAGGACACCTTTGGTTATTCGTTTTCCTCTGTTGCATGTGAAGTGGGACGAGGACAGAAGTCCCATTAGACGCCAGAATCAATTTTGAGCATAGTTGGATTAAGCTGTGCATGGAAACTAGGGGTGGGAGAAAAAATCAATTCACAAAAATATCGCAATATCTTTTTTGACGATTTTTAAGTCAAAGCATTTGTTCGCCTTTTTTACATACAGAGAGTACAGGTTTTGAAAAGGGTTTAAAGGTGTACAGAAATGGCCGTTTGTCCTGTTTGTTGCGCCGAGTTGTCACGAGCTGCAACACGAGTTTACCCGAGTAAGGAAAACGAATTTGATTGGTCGTTATCGAGCGGGCGGGATATTCAAAGCTTGGGGCGAGGCCAAGCTCCGTGTGTGTGTGTGTGTCTCAGATGTTTGAATGACGGATTACGGATCCAATATCAGTGGCTGATGAATCGTGTACAGGCTGATGTATAATCTGTGCGCCTGCGTTATCCAATGCGGAAAAAAAAATACACACTTTCATCCAGGATTTACTCAAAAATAGAATTTTTCACAAAGTTTGGCCTACATCGTCTGAAAGATGAGTTATCACATTCATTTTATGATCCAGAGTGGGCTCAAATTCAGTTTTCTTTTCTGTACACCTTTAAGTGCACTTTATAATGGCGTATGTTAATTTATAGGCTCCTACAGTATTTGTGTGCAGATAAATGTTAAAAATGCTAAAGACTAAAAATTGAGAGAATCGGCAATATCGTAGAATCGCAATTTAAATCGAATCACCATCCCAAAAAATCGTAGAAGAATCGAATCGGGAGTAAAAAGCATAATCGTCCCAGCCCTGATGGAAACGTAGGACTTTGCTTCAGGTACCGTCGTTACGTCTAGACACGACTTCCTTCGTCCTAACGTTCCTCATACAACGTCACCTGCTGGATTTAGAAAATAAAAGCACGTCTGCAGCCGCATCCATGATTCATGCCTCGATAAAAGTTTTATTTTATTCTCCAGGTGAAACATCTGCATCCGTCACATCTGTCAGGTGGATGGCAGAAAGAAGGATTTAAATTCTTAGATCTGCTTCTCTGTAGTTGGGTTTCCATCCAAGTCGTATCGAATTTAAAAGCGGATTTTGTGAAAATGCGCAAAAAGGAAATGCGAATTTATGACCGTTTCCATTCATTATTGTTTTGCGATTAGGAGGAGTGCACCGTGAGATTACGTCATAAGAGAGCGTGAATGTATCCAACAGTTGACACTCAGCTGACACTCAACATCATGGACAATTTACGTACTTTCCGGACTATAGACGCACCTGTATAAGCCGCACCAGCTACATTTTAAAAGAAAATACTGTACATATAGGCCGCACTTGAATATAAGCCGCAGGTTTTCATGTTGTAACATGAAATATTTACACAGAAAGACAGTAGGAACTGTGCAAGTCCGCTCGCTTTTCCGCTGTTTTGGTTAAGCTCCTCTGGCCCATGTGCATCTGTTTACATACGAAGCCGGTGAAAAATCAATAAATGGAGCGATGGATAATGTTACGTTACATAACGATGTAACGGCGTGTGATTGTGTAGTCTTAATCGTCATAAACAAAAGATTATGGGTTACGGAGCGCGTTTGTGTCGCGGGGTGCAGAGAGGAGAGCTGGGAGACCGGGGCGTCGCTGGGTGAAGTCCAGCAGCTTCATCCACAAACTCTGCCTCAATTCGCATAATCTTTCCATCACAAAAACTCGCATTTCCTTTAATCGATACGCTGACAAATCCACCCCCTCCAAGGGTATAAACTTTTATGCGCATTTACTGCCTTTTTTCGAATTTCTGGCGTTTCCATTCAAGTATTTATTCGCAATTTTTGAAAATGCGAATAAAAAAAGGTGGATGGAAACGCAACTTGTGTCTCTGTGTCTTTGTGTCGTTTTTTACGTAACAAGACAAAATGAATCACTGCAGCGTTTCCCCCGTCGTCGGCTGCAGCACCGCCACTGTCAGGTGCTCTGAGTCTGATCCGAGGCGGCGGCTCAGTGGAGCTCTGACAGATGTGGACAGATGTGGACAGATGTGTTCAGCAGCAGCAGCAGCAGACTGTGGCGGCGGCCATGTTACCCAGAACGCACTGCGACACCGAGGAACGACTGCACTCGTCTGATGTTCTTTCTGTCGTTTCCCTCCTCATGTCCTCATGTTAATGGACATTTCCTGTTTCC
>NC_140924.1:7370444-7447944 GCF_045865225.1 Trachurus japonicus
AACTTCCTCCACATTTTACCACGGTATACGGTATTACCGTGACTAATTAAAAATGATGACGTAAGTGGCATTACAAAACATTGGCTTGTGTCTTCACCATTCAGAAACTGAATACTAGGGCTAAACATTAGCAGACCAAAATCTCATTGGTCGATTGGTCGCAGGAAAAAAACAAAAAAACATTTGGAGCCCTGTCTCGTCAAAATAAGTCAAAATCAATATGACCGAACTGTATATGAAAGGCTATAGGGCAGGTAAAAGTCGGCTAAAACATATTAAACTAACTGAAAATTCAACCACACATAAGTGCTACTGGACATATAATCAATTTTAGACATTAAATTACTTTTATTTAATATTTAATCCTTATCTCCTATATAAGTGCATTGCATTTTTTCATGACGGTATTGAAATTGATACCGTTGCTATTTTTAAACACCTGCAGTATACGGTATTACGGTAATACCGCCCAAGATAGTTTTAATGTTTATTTTATTATTCAAAATGTACTGAATCAGGTTTACGTATTTCGTATTGAGAGCCTCTGATTTCTTCTTTTATCTTCTTTTAGTCTGGGCTGTTTGATTATTTCCTTTATTGATCACTCTGTTGATCATTGAGTCCCACAGTCTGACCTGATCAGGGACGGGCATTTCAAGCATTTCAAGCATTTCATTCAATAATCGCCAGCAGCTAATTGATTACTTTTCTCCCTCTTTTGCGCCAGTTAAGAGGGAACTTTTACATTTTTTTCAGACAAGACTATAGTCTCATCAACTATTCCATATTTGAATATTTGATAATCATTGCCCCGTCCCTAAGTGTGATGCCTTTGAACGTCTTGTTTTGAGAAGAAATTCACACTTTTGAGGCTGAAAACAAGATAATTTAGGTAAAAAAGAAAAGAAAAGACATAGACAACAATTATTGGTTTGTCTTGCAATGTCTCCTACAAGACATTTTTTAGTCTCGCACGACAAAAGCACTCTTGTCGTTGCCATGCCATGTATTTTTTTCCTCCGGCTCAGGTCGCCGCTAAATTTACGCGCTGTTAAAAAAAAGAAAAAAAGAAAAAGTAGCAAGTAGCACGTGTCACAAAACCTGGAATGAGGCCACGCCCCCTAAACGTAAATCAAGCCTGAAATCGCCCCAAACTGTGATCTGGACTATAGGGCTGCAACTAACGATTATTTTCACTATTGATTATTCTGTTGATTATTAAAACGATTAATCGACTAGTTGTTTGGTCAATAAAATCTTTAAAAAATGTTGAAAAATGTCAATCAGTGTTTCCCAAACCACCAGACAACGTCCTCAAATGTCTTGTTTTGTCCACAAACCAAAGAGAGACTCAGTTTATTGTCAGAAAGGAGCAAAGAAACCAGAAATATTCACATCTAAGAAGCTGAAATCAGAGAATTTTGACTCTGATTCTTAAAAAACTACTCAAACCAATTAGCTATTCGATTATCAAAATAGTTGATGATTATTTCAGTAATTGATTATTGTTCAATTAAGCTCTAATCTGGACTGAGGTTTTAGTAAATGCATTCCTCCGTGTTGCATCTCTTTTTTATTTACTGCTGTTTCTTGTAAAAGCAAACTGAGGTACGTCCTTAAACGCACCACGGACGGAGCTGCTTGATTTTAGCGGCTTAAAAAAAAAATCGTCGGCACAGCTTGATAATGACTGTCGAGCAGCGTCCACCACCGCCGCCACCGCGACTCGTCTCGTCCTCCCCCTGATCCTCTTAAGAGCCGAGACCTCGACCGACTGCGGCTCTGACATGTTTAAACCCAACACACAACACCAATCCATTACTGCACACACACACACACACTCTCACACACACTCTCACACTCAGAGACAAAACCAGCGGCAGGACAATGAGTGTCTCGTTGTCGAAATGAAGCAATTTATTTTAGCGGTAATGCGCAGGAAAGGCAGTCATCCATAATTTGATGAACAATGAGCGCGGGGCCGTTACAAAAACACAGCAATTACTTTTAGAGATAATGGGCTGAGTTTTATTTCTAGACGCAGCAGCACATTTGCTTTTTCTTCTTCTTTTTCTGTGTGTGTGTGTGTGTGTGTGTCGCTATCTATTAGTGTGTTTTAGCGTGTGTGTGTGAAGCTGGTTGCCGCTTAAATGCCAGCGACGCAGTAGAATAATAATAATGATGGTCCTGGTTTCTGGTTATGACGAGACGCTGCTGCTGCTGCTGCTGAGCATTGATACGAGACTTGTCAACAAAATCAATCAATACTTATCAATTGATATCAGACTAGAAGCTTATCAGCCTCGTCTGGTTCTGACTGACGCAGCAGCTCTGAGGACACTGAGGTGGCGACAGCGACCGAAGCTACAGAATAAAAGAAAGAGGTGCTGCTCAGGTTATATTTTTACTATTGATTGATGGTGGATCAGTAACTGATAATGAAAGTTAAAAAGAAAGAAAATGCAGTGTCTAGAAAAGCATCGGTGGCTGCAGCCGACAGGGACAGCTAACGGCGGTAGCTAAGCTAACGGTAGCTAAGCTAACGGTAGCTAAGCTAACGGTAGCTAAGCTAACATCAGGACGTCAGCTGTTAAAACCCTCCCGTTGTGGGACACGACATGAAACTACTCCAGTTAGCTCAGTCATGTTGGAACTATCCGCTGGAGAAAATATTTTTTCATGGACCGTTTATTGAGTCACTGAGTTATTAGAGTTAAACAGGTAGCTAACGGTTAGCCCGGCTAATCTCTGATAACCGTGACTAATTACAAAACACATGTAAATAGTTGTACAAGTTTTCCAGTACAAATTTTCGTTAAGGACAATAAAGGTCCAGTCATTGGTTTTATAGACTTTACAAACATCAGATTAGTCTAAACGGCGATATAGTGATGTGAGTCTTTTTGTGGATCATGACCTTGATGAATTTGTGTATTGTATAATTGTGTTTTTGTATTCAGGGCGTCATTGAAAAAGAGAGCTCGCTCTCAATTGACCTTCCCTGAATAAATGAAAAAAAGCACTCTAATCTGTCACTATTGTTCTCATGCTGGTTTTCTACCCGGAAGTAGTTGTAAACAACAAGGAGATTCATTCTATAAAAAAAACACCTCCCCAAAAAATATGCAAAAATTCAAAAATGATTTAACAACAACAAAAGAGAAAGCAACAACAGAACTCAGTGTGTATTAATTATGTCTAAGAATAAGACACAAACAGCAGATTAAAGGAACTGAAACGTCCTGCAGCACCTGAACTCAACAGTGTGTCTATGTTCGTCTCGACTGTGAAGCCAATTAGTCCTGACGAACATCGAGCGCTCCCTCTGGATAATGAAGGTTTGGAAACCGACCTGAGGGATGAGGCTCATTAGAATATCGGAGCGCCGAGAGACGCTTTTGCCACGGAGTTCGCTTTTTTTTTTTTTAATCCAGCTTTGCCAGAGATCAATAACCCGGAGCGTGTGGAAAACGGCCTTAAACTCAGCTCAGTCTTCAGCTCTGTGGAGGATTTATCACAGAAACTCATCTAAATCTCTTCACCGCCGCCGCCAACAACAACAACCGAGGTTTAAAGACACAACGCCGCCTCATCATCATCTCTGACTGAGGAGCAGCAATTTATCTTTAATCTTTGTTTATCCGGCGCCGGGGCCTCACCTACCTACGTGCTCAGCTCAGCCTTGCCGCCGCCGCCGCCGCCGCCGCTGCTGCTGCTGCTTCCTGTTCACTGCAAAAACTCCAAATCTTTCCAAGAATATTTGTCTTATTTCCTGTCAAAATGTCTAATTTCTAGTCAAAACTAATCTCTTTCCACTTAAAATAAGACTCATAACCGAAAAATCAACTTGTTTTTAGATCATTTTCACTTGTTTCAAATTAATTTTCAATTGAAATAAGTATTTTCTACTTATTTCAATTGAAAATTAGTTTGAAACCAGTGAAAGCAAGTTTTTTGTGCTTGTAATCAGGAAGAAAAACTTCCACTGTCAGATTTTTCTACAGTGAAAATCTGCTTGAAAGAAGTACAAAGTGTCAAAAAACAAGCTACTTTTTAATGTGGTGAGTCTTATTTTAAGTATAATGAGGTTTGTTTTGATTAGAAATGACATTTTGACTAGAAATAAGACAAATATTCTTGGTAAGATATTTGAGTTTTTGCAGCCTGACAGCTGTCACTCAGCCGTTCCTCGTGGGGTTCGAAAAACCGGCGCGTTTTTTTGTTTTTTTTTTATCCCAGTGTAAACAGGCTGTTGGAGGAGACGTTTCTACAGCGACACGTGTTTTTGAAGGGAGTTCTGGGAATTAAAGGGATAGTTCACCCAAAATTCAAATTTCTCATTATCTACTCACCCTCATGTGGACTAAGGGCTGGGAGAAGTTTCAGAGTCCTCCGTGGCTTCTCTGAGTTACAGGGGGTCTCGGCGTAGCAGTGCATGTCCATATAACGGTTGCAAATGGATACCAACTTTCTTCGTCCAAAAAGACACACCAAAAAACATCCAAATACCTCCATGCTGCTCGTATGTAATGTCCGTCTTGTATTGAACCCCCGAAATGCGACACTGTCCCGAAAAAAATTAAATAAGTCTATATTTCAAGCTTGTTTTGTAGCGGAAGCTCCCAGTGTCTCAGTTCACTGCTCTTCCTGTGCCCGGCGGAACAATTTCTCATTTCGGGGCTTCAATACAAGAGAGACATTACAGACAAGCGCTATGGAGGTATTTGGATGTTTTTTGGTGTGTCTTTTTGTTACGAAGACAGTTGGTATCCATTCACAACCATTATATGGACAAATACTGCTACGCCGAGACCCCCTGTAACTCAGAGAAGCCACGGAGGACTCTGAAACTTCTCCCAGCCCTTAGTCCACATGAGGGTGAGTAGATAATGAGTTGAGAAATTTGAATTTTGGGTGAACTATCCCTTTTAAAGCTCCTCCGTCATCACCGTGATGCGTTCACTGCTCTTCACTGCAGAGTAAGAGGATGTTTATTTCCTTTTTGAAGGAGGGAGGGAGGGAGGGGGAGAGGAGAGGGGGGTCGTATCGTCCTCCTCTTGTCACTGTGACCTCCAAACTAATCACCATGTGTGACATCAGACCTGAGCTCCTCTCCTCGTGTAGATCGATGTCAACAACAGCAGCGCACTCCAGACACATAAACACACACACACACACACACACAGAGCTAATTAACACAGATGCCACACAGCGACGCGTTCAAGAGCGCAGGAGTTTGTCATCGCAGTTTTACTCTCGTTTCTGACGGAGAGTTTTTTACAGCAACACGCGGGAAATGAAAACCTTTATTTTCATTCCACTGGATCGTGAATTCATCATTCTGGTGTTTTGGACAATTGAAGACGTCAAAGATTTATAGAACAAACAATCAAAGATAATAAAAATGGATGTCTGGTTGATTTAAAGCAGGATTTCCACCTTAAAGCAGATAACAGCGGCACGGCCGTTTCGGCTAATGCTGTGTTCAAGGCAGGCTTTTGAAACCGTAAGTTACAGCTTCAAGTCACAACTACGACTTGGTAGCGTTCCAGGTAACCCGTAGCTCGTGTTTTTACCGTCCTGTTGTCTGTGAAAGTTCCCTATAACGGCCACTCGTAACTTCCGACCCGTGAACTCGTACCAGATCGAACTGGTATGACTTCACAGGAAGGAAAAACACAAAGTACGAGTTTCCTTGAACGCACCATGAGTTAGCAGCCCCCGCCCTTGTCAGGCATCAATTGGTCCTCGTGCTACGTCACCACATTCACGCGCATCCCTTGGCTGCACACACAGCCCTTCATGCCGTTCTCTCCCCTCATTGGATAACACTTGTATCCCACAAGGAAAATTTTCTCCTCGGGTTACAGCAGAGCAGAGTGACGGAGAGACTCGTGTTTAGGCTGAAATACTTCATGTAAGTGATTGCTGACGGAAAATAGGACTATTTAGGACTTATATTAACAAAAACATTCCACTGATATCTGCTTTAACTCAGCTCCATGTGTCCCTTGTCTCCAGCTCCAGAGTCCTAGTTCTGGTTAAATCAATGACTTGTAACTAGTTCCAGGCAGAATGGAGGCTCTCTGTCTTCCACCTAGCGTCTCTTGGCTGAAAACCAACCTTGTAACCCGTAATCTCTTGTTTATGACAGATACGACTACACAGATATACACATGGTAACATGGTAGATGATAAATAACCTTATCCACCGCTCCATGGATTGATTTCTCACCGGCTTCATTGTTGGAAACAAACGCACATGGAGGAGAGGAGGGTTAGAGACACAGAGGAGGAGAGACTGTTCTGTCTAAAGCTTCTGATTGGTCGATCGGTGTTTCATTCACCATGTTTAGAAGTCACAGCTGCAGCGACTCGTTTGTTTTGATTCGAGACAGAGACTCAACACAAAGTTTAGACGGTTTTTCAGGGGATAGTGAATCAACACAAATGTAGTCTCGCTCGCCAGACCCTCCTCCAGAGAAGAAGGGTCTGGCTGGTCCGCCTATGATTCTGCGATCAGAGAAAAAAACGCTCCGGCCGTTTGGAATTCTTTCAACCAGTCACAATCGTTGTGGTCGACTTTGAAGTTTGAATGTCTGATTAAAAGAAAAATCCCTTTAATTTACAGGCCGCTAATTACATGAGAAAGTCATGAAATAACAATTAATTGCATCATAATGTCTAGAAATAATTGATTGTTATTGACCATTGCAAGTACTTGGGCCTTTCCCAAAAAATTCCTAGCATGAAAAGCATGTGTGTGTTTTTCTGTAAAACATGACATTACTATGAAATTGACCTTTATTTCTAAACTATTTCTAGACATTATGACACAATTAATTGTTATTGGGGCGGCTGTGGCTCAGGAGGTAGAGCGGGTCGTCCACTAACCGGAAGGTCGGTGGTTCGATTCCAGGCTCCTCCAGTCAACATGTCGAAGTGTCCTTGGGCAAGACACTGAACCCACACTTGCCCCCCGATGTGTCCATCGGGGTATGAATGTGTGTGAATGCTTAGTTTCCTGCACTATACAGTGCTGTATGAATGTGTGTGAAAGGGTGAATGTGACCATTACATTGTAAAGCGCTTTGAGTGGTCCAAGAGACTAGAAAAGCGCTATATAAGTGCAAGTCCATTTACCATTTATTTCTTGGCTATTTATCGACATTATCACGTAATAAACGTTCTGTAAATTAAAGAGTTACCAAAAATCCTTCTGAACATTTGGAGAAATTATAAAAAAGTAAAAAAAAAAAAAAGTAAAACAATTTTGATCATCACTTTTAGCCGCAAAAACACAGACAACAATGATCCAATCACAGGTGACTGACACCACGATGTCTGACCTCTGTCGTTGATCGATTACTTTGATTGATTGATTGATTGATTGATTGATTGATTGACCAGAGGTGTCTGATTGGTCACGTGAGGACGAACGGAGCCTCCGATAGAAAACAGGAAGCGTCGTCTCAGCAGCACTTTCATCTCTGCTGAGTGTGTGTGTGTGTGTGTGTGTGTGTCCCAACATGGCCTGTCATCATTTCCCATCCCTCTCTCTCACTATATATCTCCGTCTCGCCCTTCTTCTCCTCCTCCTCCTCCCCCTCCTCCTCCTGGCTGCAAATAGGATTAAAAATTAACTGTGTTCATGTGTGTGTGTGTGTGTGTGTGTGTGTGTCTGCTGATGTCATTGTTTACCTCATCCTTATTATTATTATTATTTACCAGCTGCTTCCAGAGGCTCTGCAGGACGTCGCTCTGTGTGTCTCTTCTTCCTTTACTGTAACGATCCAGCCAGGGGGGGGGCTTTTATTTTGAAAATCCACGATGTTAGGCATTTTTCTGTACTCCTGTTGTCCTCCTGGGTCGAGGAAGGAAGGACGAAGGGAAGGCAGGAAGGAAGGAAAGAAGGCAGGAAGGACAAAGGGAAAGATGGAAGGAAAGAAGGAAGGAAAGATAGAAGGAGGGAGGGAACAGATTGGGCCAATTGGGTCAAAAAGGAAGGAAGAAGAAGTAAGAAGGAAGAAAGGAAGGAAGGAAAAAAAAGGATTGTGGAAAGAAGTAAGGGAAAAAGGAAAGAAAGAAAGATGGAGGTAGGGAACAGATCAGGTCAATTGGGTCAAAAAGGAAGGAAGAAAAAATAAGGAGGAAGGAAGGAAAAAAGGATTGTGGAATGAAGGAAGGGAAAAGGAGATTAAAGAAAGATGGAGGGGAGGGAACACATCCATTCAAGGAAGGAAGAAGGGAGGGAATAAGGAAGGGAAAAAGGAAGGAAAGAAAGATGGACGGAGGAAACAGATTTGTTCAAGGAAGGAAGGAAGGAAGGAAGGAAGGATATGTGTATTTATCTCTATGTAGACCAGCGGCGCCGGATTCATTTTAGAGGTGGGGGGGCCATGGAGGTTGGGTTGTTACGGGGCATAGATTTACACTCACTGTCGGTGCAATAGTCATATTGTAGCGTCCGGCCGTGATGCGGCAGGCGACCATCATGCCTACCGTAACTTCTCAAAAAGAAAAAAAAAAAAAGCTGTGTTTTCCGGTCTCCTGTGCTGGTCTGGCTGCATGTTTGAGCAAATAAATGTTGTGAATACACCTCTTAAAGCCTGTTTGAGCAGTGTCTATAAACTGCTAGGTTCTCAATGACCCGGTCCGATCCAGGTGTTGAATCCTGGACCTGATGCAGCCGGACTCACGAGCAGTCTCTCGGCTGGACCACGGCAAAAATAAATAAATAAATAAAAGAACCCCGTGGTTCGACCTGACCCAATTTTTAATCAGAATTTTAATAATGGAAAACACCATTTGTGAATTTGAGATCTCTAAAATTTTTCTGTAGGTAAATTTACCATCATGGATCAAGCAGAAAATCAGCCTTTGTAAAAGCCGAAGTAGCCTACTGTAACAGTTCATGAGCACTCAGGTCTGTGGCGCATCAGTCTGCAGCGGATACTTTTCACCTCTTTTCTTGTCATTCATGTTTTAATAATAGGAACAATGCTTATGGTCAACGTCTGCTTAGACAGACGTTTGGACTTTATGTAGCTAAATAACTTTGTCTCAGTCCGTGACTGTGCTCTTCATAAAGACAGCTGTTATAGACCACTCGGGCCAGCTGTGGCCACAGGAGTTATTACAATGTTTCCATTTTGTTGTTTTTGCACGTGTCTTCTTTTTCTCACAAGTTATGGTTTTTACTGGCAAAACGAGCCAGTTAGAAATGAATAAAGGAAAAGAAAAAATAATATCCAGGAGACTTTGTCCCGTCCTCAGGACGTGCGCAAGGGAGGATCAGCTGGTTGGAGATGTCTGTCATTGTCAGCTGCACATCTGTCAGCAGGTCCGCTCGACCGCTCCACACTTCACAAACTTTAGGAATAAGCTAGATGGTGATTCTGTAAACAGACAGTGACATGCTGGAAATAAGCAGACACCATACTCGCCCTCGTTAATATTGATTATTGAATTAACGTCATAAATCTCTGGCCGCTGTAGTCCGGTTCATCACCTGTCTCTGTGGGTGTGTAGGCTACGTCATCTCCAGGTGAAACAACTGTAAAACACCTGGAATTGATAATAACTAAAGGCAGATCACCAAATCTGAACTAGGCTATTAACACATCCTAATCAGGTTAATTCATCTTTTCCTCGCATTTTTTCAAAGTAAACTTCCCTTTGCTCACCGGCAGAGCAGAAGTTGCACCTTCTGAGATGGTGCACTAGGTCCACAGTGTTTGTGGATGAAGCCTGCAGGATGAGAAGGTGACGAAGGTGAAGGTGACAATAATAAGTGGAGGGAGGACGACGGAAGCTGGAGAAGCTCCGTTCAGCTGTGCATTCACGTGGCCACCATATGGCCGGAAAGACTTGAATTGAGACTATTTACTGGGCTGCACTATAGACAGAGTAGCATTACATTTGATTTAAAATTAAAGATTCTTCTATGTTTTACTGGTTTATTTCATTTGATGTGGGTGGGACCGGGGGAATTATTGAAACTGGGATAGCGTGTGGTGATCAGCGACTGGTAGAGCAGGGCAGGGCCGTAAAGTGGGGGGGCCAATGGCCCCTTGCCCCCCCCATTCCGGCGCCATTGATGTAGACTAGTGAAGTGAAGCTGTGACATCATCACTGTTCCTCCATCGTCCTAAAATAAGGAGCTGGTTCATTATTGAAGAGACGAGACGCAGCTGGAAGAGTGTGTGTCTGTCTGTGTGTGTGTGTGTGTGTGTGTGTGTGTGTGTGTAGTATGACTGTGTGTGTGTGTGTGTGTGTGTGTGTGTGAGAGAGAGAGTGTGAATCTTTATTCAGATGTAACGTATAAAAAGGTTGCGTGATATTTTTCTTGCAGCCGTGACTGAAAACCATGAAACCTCCTGTTTCTGTACAAGACGTCTACACACACACACACACACACACACACACACACACACACACACACACACACACACACACACACACACACACACACACACACACTAATATATTCATGTATATTTCATGTTTCCTTCACGCTGCTGCTGCCGTTTCCTCTCAGACGACGACAACAGGAGTTTGTCTCTGACGGTCGACTTTCCTCCTCCTCCTCTTCGTCATCCCTCCTCCTCTTCCTCCTCCTTCCCCTCCTCCTCCTCCTCTTCGTCATCCCTCCTCCTCCTCCTCCCCCTTCCCCTCCTCCTCTTCCTCCTCTTCCTCTTTATCATCCTTCCTCTTCTTCATCCCTCCTCCTCCTTCTTTCCTCCTCCTCCTCTTCGTCATCCCTCCTCCTCCTCCTCCCCCTTCCCCTCCTCCTCTTCCTCTTTATCATCCTTCCTCTTCTTCATCCCTCCTCCTCCTTCTTTCCTCCTCCTCCTCTTCGTCATCCCTCCTCCTCTTCCTCCTCCTTCCCCTCCTCCTCCTCCTCTTCGTCATCCCTCCTCCTCCTCCTCCCCCTTCCCCTCCTCCTCTTCCTCCTCTTCCTCTTTATCATCCTTCCTCTTCTTCATCCCTCCTACTTCTTCTTTTCCTCCTCCTCCTCTTCTTGCTCCTCCTCTTCGTCATCCCTCCTACTTCTTCTTTTCCTCCTCCTCCTTCTCCTCTTCTTGCTCCTCCTCTTCGTCATCCCTCCTCCTCTTCTTCATCATCCCTCCTGCTCCTCCTACTCCTCCTTGTCATCCCTCCATCTCCTCCTCATCCTCTTCTTCATCATCCCTCCTCCTCCTCCTCCTCCTCCTCTTAGTCCTCCTCTTCGTCATCCTTCCTCCTCCTCCTCCTCCTCTTCTTCTCTTCTTCCTCCTCCTCGTTGTTCTTCCGTTCCTCCTCCTCTTCGTCATCCCTCCTCTTCCTCCTCCTCTTGATCATCCCTCCTCCTCTTCCTCCTCCTCCTCCTCCTCCTCCTCCTCCTCCTCCTCTTAGTCCTCCTCTTCGTCATCCTTCCTCCTCCTCCTCCTCCTCCTCTTCTTCTCTTCTTCCTCCTCCTCGTTGTTCTTCCGTTCCTCCTCCTCTTCGTCATCCCTCCTCTTCCTCCTCCTCTTGATCATCCCTCCTCCTCTTCCTCCTCCTCCTCCACCTCCTCTCCTCCTCCTCCTCCACCTCCTCTCCTCCTCTTCGTCATCCCCCCTCCTCCTCCTCCTCCTCCTCCTCCCCCTCCTCTTCCTCCTCCTCTTGATCATCCCTCCTCCCCCTCCTCCTCCTCCCCCTCTTCCTCCCCCTCCTCCTCCTCCTCCTCCTCCTCCTTCAGTCTCTCTTCAGCCCATCGAGGCTCTTGAACGAGGCTGGAGGAGCAGTGGAGCGTCGGGCTGTGAAGCGGCAGCGTTTTCACGCCGTCGGTCCCGTCGCCGCGGCAGCACCATTCACCTTCTCACGTTTGAGCCGTTTAGTCGACACATTAATTCACACAGACGAGGAGGAAAGTCACCTGAGGAGCTTCATCCTCCTCTTTAATTAGCGTCTCGTTATCCACAGAAAGAAAAACATGCATGAAAACAACGAAAGAGAGAGTTTCACCTCCGTCAGCGCCTCGTTGGAGAAGAAGCAGCTCAGTCAGAAAACCATCAGCAGGACTCAAGGCAGGGGCGCCGCTAGGGATTTTGGGCCCCATGAAAAGAATCTTTACAGGGCCCCCAACACAGCGGCGACACTTTTTGATGCTATTTTAAATACAATTATGCATTTTAATGGTATTTTTGACTATTGTTTTGAGACCGTAGTAAATTTATTATTATTATTATTATTTATTATTATTATATACTGCAGCTGCTGGTGTACTTGACTCTAGGGCTGGGCGATATAACGATCTCGATACGGGATCGCGATAAATCTTTGAACGATTTCGATAATAAGCTATGGCCCTATTCCTCGATATCACATGAAAGTAAATATGCGCGACAGCAGCCGGCCACACTTCCGTCTGATACTCCGCCTCCTGTCCTGAGCATGCAGAGCTTGTTTGAGCTGCTGCAGCTAAAGGGAGGAAGGATAAGATGGATAGATAGATAGATATACTTTATTGATCCCAAGCTGTGATAAAGTGAAAGTTGTAAAAGAGGGAGGAAATGAGTGGAGGTGGAGCCGATGGCAACTGAAGCGATTGTGAACGTGTGGAGCATCAGTTCGTCTGTCCCGGCTAAAGAAGCCTGTCAGTGTGGAGTCAGAGCAACCTGATGATAGCCTACCACGGTCAGAAAGTGGAGGAAACACGGAGCTGCTTGTGACGTTTATTCTGCGGTAACATGTCTGTTTGCTCATGTACAGTGTGAAGAACATGCGCTAGGCTCAGGCCCCCACATACTCCGGCGTATTTGACTCCGCGGATGTCCGCGCGCACTCGAGGCAGACGAGGACCCAAAGCGGGCGTCCGCCGGTCCCTTCCGTGCAAAGCTCAATTTTTATGACCGCGCGGACTCAATCTGTTTCAAATGTGATACTGTATGCTTGCCTATGAAACCGCAAAAGTCCGCGGACAGTGCGCGCGGAGTCAAATCCACTCACAGTATGCGCCGACAGCCTCTCTCCCTCCCTCTCTCTCTGTCAGCGCCGCGCGCACACACACACGGAGCGTCGCGTCGGAGCGGTGAAGTGAAACAACAACCTGCAGATCACCTGAGTTGACGTGAACTGCGCTCGTGGTTACCGAGTCAGATCAATAAATAGGCTTTATGCACAGCTCCACTACTTCCTGAGCTCAAACAGGCTCCTTTCCTTCCTGTCTTACATTATTGGACAAACTGATGAATCCAGGTGTGTCTGACAGTTGTTGTGACTACTGAGGTCAGAGTCAGACACACCTGGATTCATCAGAGTGGGCTCGGCATAAAGCCTGGTGTCAGAGCAGCTAAATAGCTAAATATTTGTCTACAACCTGTTCAAATAACTAGAAAGACTAAAGCCTCATGATTGACACATTTTAGAGCTGATGTATGGTAGAAAAAAGACAACAGAAAACAACAGCAACAACAATGTAAATCAAATCAAACTGTGGATTATTGAACTGTTCCACCCTTAATGAACATTAAAGTGAACTCATGTCATCCTCCCAAACTGAACACATTCTCTGGTTTCTTCAGGATTCAGTCAGGATGCTGCTTGAACTGGCAGCGGCAGCAAAAAATACATATCGAGACGATATCGAGAATCGATCAATATGGAAAAACATATCGTGATAACGTTTTTTGCCATATCGCCCAGCCCTACTTGACTCTGTTCAGAATGAGGCATCATTTTGACAGATGGGAGGTCAACTAATGGAATAAGAACAGCTTGATAAATATTTGACTGGATTGATTATTTAACTAAAATAACAGTGAAATGTAGAAATCCAGAGTTTTCTTGAGCTAACATGGTGAGAAAAGCGAGCCAGCTTATAGACCACAGACAGGGACAAAGTTAATATTCCATAACTATCCACAACAACTAACAAACCCACCTTTTTTTCTGAAATGGGCCTACTGGGCATTGATGTTTCCAAAACAAATAAAGTTATTGTTACCAGGACATTGAAAATAAAACATTTGTGATTATATGTTAGTTAATAACTTAGTGTCATTATTTTTTCTGTATTATCATTTCATCATCATTAGGGGCCTCTCTGGGCCCCCCTCCATCATGGGCCCCTAGAATCCGTCTCCTTTACCCCCCCTTTTCGGCGCCCCTGCTCAAGGTCACAGCGACCTCAATAAAAAACAGACATCTTAAAGCTCTTTTTCTTTTTCTAGTTTTAAACCACAAATGTCTCTGTCACTCGCTCACTCTGGTTTATGTGATGTAATTCGGAAAGTTTAAGATCATTAAAATAGTTCTACTGAAGTACAGGTTCAGCTCAGTGAATTAGAATATCATGGAAAAGTTCATTATTCATTAATTCAATTCAAAGAAAAGTGAAACTAATACATTATATAGATCCATTAACATTTCATGTCTTCATTTATTTAATATATCTTATGATTATGGCTTCACATTAAATTAAGACCTAGAATTCAGTTTCTCAAAAAAATGGATTATTAAAAAAATAATTTTTAATATGGAAATGTCAGCCTTCTGAAAAGTATATCCATGTATATGCACTCAATACTTTTTTACTTTACCACTGTAAATGGACTTTTCCATGATATTCTAGTTCATTGAGATGCAGCTGTTTGCATCTGCTTGTGTTAAACCATCTGAACAACTTGTGTGATTAGATTTTATATCAAATAATATTTTATTTTTTAGCTGAGGAGGAATAATGTAAATATCAAGACACCTGATTATTATGAGGACTGGTACTGAATATAGTAAAGGTCTTGGAAATGGTCTCGCATTGGTTTGGTCTTGGTCTTAGGGCGCTTTCACACCTAATAGTCCGGACCAAGGTCCGGACTTAATTTTTTTTTTTTGTTACATTGTTTCCATATAGTCCAGCAAAGTTCGCTTTCACACTGCTATTATGACAGCGCATGACGGATGAGCGTGCGTCTGACGTTGACGAGCTTGACAAGCTTGTTTCAAATCTCACGAGATTTGGACGGTCCAGGAAGAGGAGCTTCCACTACAAACAAGCTTGAAATATAGACTAATTTAATTTTTTTCGAAACAATTTCGCATTTCGGGGCTTCAATACAAGACGGACATTACATACGAGCAGCATGGAGGTATTTGGATGTTTTTTGGTGTGTCTTTTTGTTACGAAGACAGTTGGTATCGATCTGCAACCGTCATATGGACATGCACTGCTACGCCGAGACCCCCTGTAACTCAGAGAAGCCACGGAGGACTCTGAAACTTCTCCCAGCCCTTAGTCCACATGATGAGGGGGGGAGATAATGAGTGCAATTTCAATTTTGGGTGAACTATCTATCCCTTTAATTTGTGGAAAGGGGGGCAGAATATGTCTCCTTTAAATGAAAGTTTGTCAAATATTAAATAACAGTGAAAATGCCCGTCACAGAGCGGTTTGACTTAATCCATGACATAATCGATACATCAAATCGATGTTTGGCGACCGGCTGATTGTTTATTGCCACAAAGGAAGAAACAAAGCCAGTTGTTGTCGGTTGTCGGTGTCACATCCGTCCTTCAGCTCCTAGGTGAATGTTTCCGGTCCAGACCAGAGGAAGTCTGTGTGATGTGGCTGAAAGCTCCAGAGCACTCAGTTTTTGTTTTGTTTTTTTTAAAATAAAGATTGTAACGTAATTGCTGTTTTCATAATTATTCTCATGTAACCTCGTCAGGACTTGAACGGGGACAGAAGTGGAGGTCGGTAATTAGATTCTGCTGATGCTCGTCGATGCTTTTAGCCGTATTTTAGATGTATTTTTTTTAAATGAGTCGACGTTCAGGGTCCAAAACGAAACAGAACGTGCTGAAGCTGCTCGGTTTAGACCAAGCAGCTCCTGTCGTCTTCTCCTTCGTCTTCTCTCTCCTCGTTATTTATTCTTTTATATTCTGTTTGAGTACGTTTTTACTGCCCTGCTCCTGAATCCTATTACTGCTGCTGCTGCTGCTGCTGCTGCTGCTGCAACAAGCCGCCTATTCTACGGGGATCAATAAAGTCTCATCTAATCCAATCTAAGGAGAGATGTTGTTCTGGCTAATGCTGCCTTTGTAAGCAAGACACCGAGGTTTCACAAGTCAGCAGCTGAGGAAAACACACAGATGTCGATCTGGACAGGATTACAATTACATAAAGGTGACACAGGAAAACAAGAGATAAACAACAAACTACCTCCTAACTCCAGAATAATCCAAATACGTGATATTTACTTGGGTCAGTTACAAATCAGGGCTGGCAACATGTGCGATTCAGAAATACGTATCTTTAAAAAATGTCTTAAAAACATGCATCAGATGTACATTTTGTATTCATGTTGGTTTTATGTCATTTAAACCATTTTTAACAAAAGTCAGACTAAATGCCCGGAAAATTTCAAATGGTATAACTACAAAACAATGATGCAATATAATGCATTTCCTGCTAGAAATGCATTATAGTATTTAATGCTGAAAGGTGGAAGCTGAATGAGCTGAATGAATTGTTGAAACAATGCTAAATTAAGTGAACAAATTGCTGAAGCAATCTTGAAAAGATGAAACAATATCTGAAGAGTAAAACTAAAACATGTAAGAAGGAGGCTGTATGAAATGGTTGTAAATTACTTGAATTGTTGAAGATTAGTATGAAGAAATTGAAAGGTTGAAGTCTACTCAAATATATTTAAAACTGACAGCTTGAACCATTACTAATATAGATGAAACATAGGAAACATAGTGTTGCATTGCAAAAGTGAAGAGTCCAGATTTATTTAACTGTATATAGTCAGATTTTTATGAAAAACAATGCTGGTTACACCACTTGACACTGGGTTGCATCATGCCATTGACCCACTTCCACTGTACAACCTTAGAAACCTTGTTGTCTTGTTTAACTCTTTCCCACTATGTTGCAGTAAATCATCCATGGTGTGAAGCCAAAGGTCACAGTTTATGTGATCGCACTGTTTGGTTCGATCCTTTTCGACCTGAGCGCTCGCACCATAGGGATATTGATAATTGGTCAATAAAGATTAGTTTCAAAGCTCCAAGGAAGGCAGGAGAAACAGAAGAAGCCGCTGCCTCTGTAACTTGTTTTCCATCCAGCGTTGTGTTGCCATGCCATTTTCAGATGTAATTTTCTTTTTCACCAAACCGCAGTTTTAATTTCTTGTCATTTCATTGCATAAAATTGCACAAATAGAGTTGTTTTAGAGGTAAATACAGAGACTGCTTGATGAAAAACTGCCCCCGACGGGAATACGCATCAACGGTTTTGCATGAATTTCCCTCTAAAACAACTCTGTCTGGTAACGTTGTGTTATTATCTCATAGCGTGGTGAATGTGCAGGTCACAACTTGTACACCAGAGCGCTGTGGAGTTGTTGGATTGTGTATTTGATGAGTTTGAAACCAAGAAATCCCATAATGAGCCTCCGTAGCGTAGCTCTGAGCAGCTCACCGCTCTGCTCCACCGTTCTAAAAACAGCTTGCACCGACAATTAAAGGTAACAAACCTACTGCTATGACTATAGGGATTATGGTAATATTCGCCAAAATGTTGAACTATCCCTTTAAACTTCACTCTTCATCTTTGCATTTTTAAATGAGGACGCCCCTTAACGACTGGGCCGGCTCCATCAGGCTGCTCTGCACTTTTCACGAGCGATTCTACACTTTATTGGTCATTTTCTCTGAGCTAATAGCGACATTATATTGATTTACATTGTATTTAGCCTTTTTAGAGACGGCTCGGCCAATTTCAGATTAACGGCTGAATTATTCATAACGTCCGCCCAACCGACCACGCTGCAGGTCTCGGCACACTCTCTCTCTGTTTTTTTTTTTTTTTTTTCCCCACACAACCTGAGTATTAGTGTCACATTCCTGAGATATGTGTGTGTGTGTGTGTGCTGATGCTCCTATCCAGTGCAGTTTGTGTGCAGTGTGTGAATAAAGCAGGCACAGGTTGTTATTCAAGGACACTCAGCACTTACTTGACAGTGTGACTTTACAAAAAAAATAAATAAATAAGAAGAAAGAAAAAGAAAAAGTGATTCCTCAGCTGCTGCAGAAATGTCTCGTTAAACCACTTCACCGAGAGGAGGAGGGCGACGGTGAAATTCAAGGAGGAAAACGATGGCAGACGGCTGCCAATCAAAGACTTATATTAGATATTGCAACGTTAGAGTTTCAGCAAAAGTTTCATCTTCTGATTGACTGATCCAATGAAAAATTATAGCAGATTTCAGAATAAAACACTCAGAGAAACCAAATCCTGCAAAGTTGTTGGATGGTGGGTCCAGGTGGTGAGGGGGCGGGGCTTAGTTGTGACATCACAAAGTGACAGGAAGTCCTGACGGCTGGTTTTAAGGCTCAGTTTCTGAATACAGGCTGTGTGCATTTCTCTGTGGACTGAGGCTTTGATACTTTCACAGTATTAATATAGAACCTAGAGCTGCTTTATAATCACACTACACATGGACATCTACCTTTATACTGTATGGAGCTTTAACACAAACATCTACCTTTATACTGAAGGAGCTTTAACACAAACATCTACCTTTATACTGTATGGAGCTTTAAAGCGGAACTATGCAGGATTTGGGCTGTAATTATTGTGGCTCAGAGTCACTGTGATGGTAGAGCGACCTGTTATGAAGTGAATGGGGTCTAGGCCAATGCGCTCACCCCCCCCACTGGCTGAAAACCGCACTTGCAAGATCAGTCGTCCGTCTCGGTGTTACAAATCTCGTCAATGGATAGAAGTATCGCGAGAAACTGCCTTACGGCAGTACGAGATAAGAACGCATATGACGTCATGCATGTCACGAATCGTGATTGGTTTGAGTTCGGAAAGTCGGAGGAAACCATGGAAACATGAAATGTTTGTACTGAGGAAGTTCAGCTTGTGGCTAACGGGGAGCTAATGCTAACACAGACACACACACCATGGGTCTTTTATAAGATAATGTAATACATCATGACACACACACACACACCTTCGCGTTTTGGAACCTTTATTCATGTGTGTGTATGTCTGTGTCTTTGTGTCTGTGTGTGGCCCTATTAGCGTTAGCTCTGTGCTAGCGTTAGCTCCGTGTTAGCATTAGCTCGGTGTTAGCAGGGCTTAGCAAACAGCAGTAAACACAAGCACGTGTAGGGGGCGGAGGTGGTGGCGGCGAGTTTTTTTTTTTTTTTTTTACGACAGTGACATGTGCCTACCAGAACTGTGGGGGAGCTCCGGAGAGGAAAAAAAAGAGAAACCAACGAAGGAGCGAGCTATTTCCGGCCGACTTGCAAAGTTCTGCTTTAATACAAACATCTACCTTTATTTTGAAGGAGCTTTAATAATACGAACATCTACCTTTATTTTGAAGGAGCTTTAACACAAACATCTACCTTTATTTTGAAGGAGCTTTAATACAAACATCTACCTTTATTTTGAAGAAGCTTTAATATAAACATCTACCTTTATACTGTATGGAGCTTTAACAGAAACATCTACCTTTATTTTGAAGGAGCTTTAATACAAACATCTACCTTTATTTTGAAGGAGCTTTACAAACATCTAACATCTACCTTTATACTGTATAGAGCTTTAACACAAACATCTACCTTTATTTTGAAGGAGCCTTAATACAAACATCTACCTTTATTTTGAAGGAGCTTTAACACAAACATCTACCTTTATTTTGAAGCAGCTTTAATACAAACATCTACCTTTATTTTGAAGGAGCTTTAACACAAACATCTACCTTTATTTTGAAGGAGCTTTAATAATACGAACATCTACCTTTATTTTGAAGGAGCTTTAACACAAACATCTACCTTTATACTGTATGGAGCTTTAACACAAACATTTACCTTTATTTTGAAGGAGCTTTAACACAAACATCTACCTTTATTTTGAAGGAGTTTTAATACAAACATCTACCTTTATTTTGAAGGAGCTTTAATACAAACATCTACCTTTATTTTGAAGGAGCTTTAACACAAGCATCTACCTTTATTTTGAAGGAGTTTTAACACAAACATCTACCTTTATTTTGAAGGAGCTTTAATAAAGGAGCTTTAATAAAAAGAATAAACTCTAATCAAGGATCGTGTAGGAAATGAGAAGCACCTCTTTAAAAATAGCAGCTCTTCCCCGTTCACTTTATTTGGAGCCATTAGAGTTTAAGTGAAGTTAATGAGCTGCTGCTGCTGCCGCTCTGAGGGACGACACGTTTGTTGTGTGCGCAGCAGATTTCATCTCTTAATGGGAAGACAATGTGCAAAAGGAACGTGCAGCTTCGCTTCTTTTTTATTTTTTTTTATGACATCTCGTCCCCTCGGAGGAGTTGCTTTAGTAAGCAGCAGCTGGTGGCAGTCCATCACAGAGAGCCACGCCGTGCTCTGACATTTAATTTAAGTGTCGGGGAAATCAATACCTACATAAAAAGACCTCCTTAAACTTCCGCACAATTGAATGTATTGAAGCCCATAATCAGAGGACACAGAGACTCTCAAAGACAGAGGTGAACCGTTAGAGAGCAGAGCCCCTCGTCGTGCCCTTTTTATGTTCTTAATCCACTTCTGGGTTGGAGTCTCCACGTTGAAATGAAACGGGAAGTCAAAGGTTAAACGCCACAGACCCGACCTCCCCGGCGCCAATGATGGACTTCAATGGGAAAAACAGAAACATGGTGAAGACATGAGAAGCAAACATGTGTGGACGAACCTTTAGGGAAATATGAGACGATCAATAACACTTCCTGGTTAGTCTGTTAGAGCTTATCTTAGCTTAGCTTAGCTTAGCATGGGTAAAGAGTTGTTGTAGCTTGGCCCTGTCCAAAGGCAACGAATCCAACTACAACAATTTGTCATTTTTACATTGTGTTTTTTTTATTTTTCACGTTAAACAGCACATTTTAAACATAAAAAGCTTGTAGGCAAAGCAGCTTTATTAAAACGCATTTCATACCACTCAATGTGTTTTACATAAAAACAAAACATTTAACAATCAGAATTGGAAGCCGGAAAAAAAAAAAAAAAAAAACTTTAAAAAACATACAGTTTAAAAAACAAAATTTAAATAAAACCCAAAATTGGAAACATTAAACATACAATTAAAAATCAAGAAAAAAGAAAGTACAGGAAAAAGAGAAAAAATATATAATAAAATACTAAAATAGATAATAAAATATGAGTTTGTGTAGCATTAACCTCGTATTAGGGCTGTGAAAGTTGATGAGATATTAATGCGTTAGCGGGAAAAAAAAAAAAAGCTACAACAACCTCCATGAAGGGTTGAGTTAAATGCCATAGAAAAGCAAAAACAACTTCATTTACGATAAAGCTAAGCTAAGGAGGTAGCTGCATTAGCCTTATATTAATTAAGGCTGTGAAACTTAATGAGATATAAATAGTAATGGGTAAAAAAATAATTCCATTTCACCGAAAAACAAAAACAACTTTATTTCCGATAAAATATATTTGTTTTACTAAAGTGAACACAATGCACTGTTGAGGAGATAAAATCGGTTGCACATCTGAACCACCACTGACCTGAAGAAGCCTCAGTAATAATCAATAATATGAAATATGGTGCCATTATTTGCCGGCTAATAAAAAAAAAGGAAAATAAAAGCATGAAAAGCTTTTTGGTGATGATGAAACGTCCAGCTCAGATCAGTGGCAGCCGTGATTAAAAAGCCACAGATCAGTTACTCTGCTAAATGAGCTCTCTGAGCGACCGGCGCTCGCTCAATCACCCCGAGGGGAGAGACAGACAGAGAGAGGGAGGAGGGGGTTCGATTCCCAAGGACGTCGTTCGTCTGTTAGGACGCGAGCCGTCGCCCTTTTTTTAATTAAAATCTATGAAATGTGAAAATAACAGTGAGTTTTCATTCAGATTGTTTTTGTTGTTGTTGTTGTTGTTGTTTCAGATCAGTCGTCTGTTTTAAATCTCATTATTCTGACATCAGCGTTTTCTCACTCAGCGTTTTGACTCAACGTGGCAAAATTAAAATATTCATTAACTTTAACCCTCCTGTTGTCTTCCTGGGTCAAGGAAGGAAGGAAGGAAGGACGAAGGGATAGAAGGAAGGAAGGCAGGAAGGACAAAGGGGAAGATGGGAGAAAAGAAGGAAGGAAAAAGGGGAGGAAAGAAAGATGGAGGGAGGGAACAGATTGGGTCAATTGGGTCAAAAAGGAAAGAAGGAAGGAAGGAAGGGAAAAAGGACTGTGGAAAGAAGGAAGGGAGAAAGGAAGGAAAGAAGGAAGGGAGAAAGGAAGGAAAGAAGGAGGGAAAAAGGATTGTGGAAAGAAGGAAGGGAGAAAGGAAGGAAAGAAGGAAGGGAAAAAGGATTGTGGAAAGAAGGAAGGGAGAAAGGAAGGAAAGAAGGAAGGGAAAAATGAGTGTGGAAAGAAGAAAGGGGGAAAGGAAGTAAAAAAGGAAGGGAAAAAGGATTGTGGAAAGAAGGAAGGGAGAAAGGAAGTAAAGAAGGAAGGGAAAAGGAGTGTGGAAAGAAGGAAGGGAGAAAGGAAGGAAAAAAGAGTGTGGAAAGAAGGAAGGGAGGAAGGAAAGAAGGAAGGGAAAAAGGAGTGTGGAAAGAAGGAAGGGAGAAAGGAAGGAAAGAAGGAAGGATGGAGGAAGGGAACAGTTTGGGTCAATTTTAAATCTCATTATTCTGACATCAGCGTCGTCTCACTCAGCGTTTTGACTCAACGTGGCAAAATTAAAATATTCATTAACTTTAACCCTCCTGTTGTCTTCCTGGGTCAAGGAAGGAAGGAAGGAAGGACGAAGGGATAGAAGGAAGGAAGGCAGGAAGGACAAAGGGGAAGATGGGAGAAAAGAAGGAAGGAAAAAGGGGAGGAAAGAAAGATGGAGGGAGGGAACAGATTGGGTCAAAAAGGAAAGAAGGAAGGAAGGAAGGAAGGGAGGGAACAAGGATTGTGGAAAGAGGGAAGGGGAAAAGGAAGGAAATAAAGATGGAGGTATATAGGGAACAGACCAGGTCAACTGGATCAAAAGAGGAAGGAAGAAGAAGTATAAGGACGAAGGGAAGGAAGGAAAGAAAGAAGGAAGGGAAAAAGGATTGTGGAAAGAATGAAGGGAGAAAGGAAGGAAAGAAGGAAGGGAGAAAGGAAGGAAAGAAGGAAGGGAAAGGGAGTGTGGAAAGAAGGAAGGGAGAAAGGAAGGAAAGAAGGAAGGGAAAAAGGAGTGTGGAAAGAAGGAAGGGAGAAACGAAGGAAAGAAGGAAGGGAAAAGGAGTGTGGAAAGAAGGAAGGGAAAAAGGATTGTGGAAAGAAGGAAGGGAGAAAGGAAGTAAAGAAGGAAGGGAAAAAGGATTGTGGAAAGAAGGATGGGAGAAAGGAAGTAAAGAAGGAAGGGAAAAAGGATTGTGGAATGAACGTAGGGAGGAAGGAAAGAAGGAAGGGAAAAAGGATTGTGGAAAGAAGGAAGGGAAGGAAGGAAAGAAAGAAGGAAGGGAAAAAGGATTGTGGAAAGAATGAAGGGAGAAAGGAAGGAAAGAAGGAAGGGAGAAAGGAAGGAAAGAAGGAAGGGAAAGGGAGTGTGGAAAGAAGGAAGGGAGAAAGGAAGGAAAGAAGGAAGGGAAAAAGGAGTGTGGAAAGAAGGAAGGGAGAAACGAAGGAAAGAAGGAAGGGAAAAGGAGTGTGGAAAGAAGGAAGGGAAAAAGGATTGTGGAAAGAAGGAAGGGAGAAAGGAAGTAAAGAAGGAAGGGAAAAAGGATTGTGGAAAGAAGGATGGGAGAAAGGAAGTAAAGAAGGAAGGGAAAAAGGATTGTGGAATGAACGTAGGGAGGAAGGAAAGAAGGAAGGGAAAAAGGATTGTGGAAAGAAGGTAGGGAGGAAGGAAAGAAGGAAGGGAAAAAGGATTGTGGAAAGAAGGAAGGGAGAAAGGAAGGAAAGAAGGAAGGGAAAAGGAGTGTGGAAAGAAGGAAGGGAGAAAGGAAGGAAAAAAGAGTGTGGAAAGAAGGAACGGAGAAAGGACGTAAAGAAGGAAGGGAAAAAGGATTGTGGAAAGAAGGAAGGGAAAAAGGATTGTGGAAAGAAGGAAGGGAGAAAGGAAGTAAAGAAGGAAGGGAAAAAGGATTGTGGAAAGAAGGAAAGAAGGAAGGGAAAAGGAGTGTGGAAAGAAAGAAGGGAGAAAGGAAGGAAGGGAAAAAGGATTGTGGAAAGAAGGTAGGTAGGAAGGAAAGAAGGAAGGGAAAAAGGAGTGTGGAAAGAATGAAGGGAGAAAGGAAGTAAAGAAGGAAGGGAAGAAGGAGTGTGGAAAGAAGGAAGGGAGAAAGGAAGGAAAAAAAGTGTGGAAAGAAGGAAGGGAGAAAGGAGTGTGGAAAGAAGGAAGGGAGAAAGGAAGGAAAGAAGGAAGGAAAAAAAAGTGTGGAAAGAAGGAAGGAAAAAAGAGTGTGGAAAGAAGGAAGGGAGAAAGGAAGTAAAGAAGGAAGGGAAAAGGAGTGTGGAAAGAAGGAAGGGAGAAAGGAAGGAAGGAAAGAAGGGAAAAAGGATTGTGGAAAGAAGGAAGGGAGAAAGGAAGTAAAGAAGGAAGGGAAAAATGAGTGTGGAAAGAAGGGTGGGAGAAAGGAAGTAAAGAAGGAAGGGAAAAAGGAGTGTGGAAAGAAGGAAGGGAGAAAGGAAGTAAAGAAGGAAGGGAAAAAGGATTGTGGAAAGAAGGAAGGGAGAAATGAAGGAAAGAAGGAAGGGAAAAGGAGTGTAGAAAGAAGGAAGGGAGAAATGAAGGAAAGAAGGAAGGGAAAAAGGAGTGTGGAAAGAAGGAAGGGAGAAAGGAAGGAAAGAAGGAAGGGAAAAAGGATTGTGGAAAGAAGGAAGGGAGAAAGGAAGTAAAGAAGGAAGGGAAAAAGGATTGTGGAAAGAAGGAAGGGAGAAAGGAAGTAAAGAAGGAAGGGAAAAAGGATTGTGGAAAGAAGGAAGGGAGAAAGGAAGGAAAAAAGAGTGTGGAAAAAAGGAAGGGAGAAAGGAAGGAAGAGAAAAAGGATTGTGGAAAGAAGGTAGGGAGGAAGGAAAGAAGGAAGGGAAAAAGGATTGTGGAAAGAAGGAAGGGAAGGAAGGAAAGAAAGAAGGAAGGGAAAAAGGATTGTGGAAAGAATGAAGGGAGAAAGGAAGGAAAGAAGGAAGGGAGAAAGGAAGGAAAGAAGGAAGGGAAAGGGAGTGTGGAAAGAAGGAAGGGAGAAAGGAAGGAAAGAAGGAAGGGAAAAAGGAGTGTGGAAAGAAGGAAGGGAGAAACGAAGGAAAGAAGGAAGGGAAAAGGAGTGTGGAAAGAAGGAAGGGAAAAAGGATTGTGGAAAGAAGGAAGGGAGAAAGGAAGTAAAGAAGGAAGGGAAAAAGGATTGTGGAAAGAAGGATGGGAGAAAGGAAGTAAAGAAGGAAGGGAAAAAGGATTGTGGAATGAACGTAGGGAGGAAGGAAAGAAGGAAGGGAAAAAGGATTGTGGAAAGAAGGTAGGGAGGAAGGAAAGAAGGAAGGGAAAAAGGATTGTGGAAAGAAGGAAGGGAGAAAGGAAGGAAAGAAGGAAGGGGAAAGGAGTGTGGAAAGAAGGAAGGGAGAAAGGAAGGAAAAAAGAGTGTGGAAAGAAGGAACGGAGAAAGGACGTAAAGAAGGAAGGGAAAAAGGATTGTGGAAAGAAGGAAGGGAAAAAGGATTGTGGAAAGAAGGAAGGGAGAAAGGAAGTAAAGAAGGAAGGGAAAAAGGATTGTGGAAAGAAGGATGGGAGAAAGGAAGTAAAGAAGGAAGGGAAAAAGGAGTGTGGAAAGAAAGAAGGGAGAAAGGAAGGAAGGGAAAAAGGATTGTGGAAAGAAGGTAGGGAGGAAGGAAAGAAGGAAGGGAAAAAGGAGTGTGGAAAGAATGAAGGGAGAAAGGAAGTAAAGAAGGAAGGGAAGAAGGAGTGTGGAAAGAAGGAAGGGAGAAAGGAAGGAAAAAAAGTGTGGAAAGAAGGAAGGGAGAAAGGAGTGTGGAAAGAAGGAAGGGAGAAAGGAAGGAAAGAAGGAAGGAAAAAAAAGTGTGGAAAGAAGGAAGGAAAAAAGAGTGTGGAAAGAAGGAAGGGAGAAAGAGTGTGGAAAGAAGGAAGGGAGAAAGGAAGTAAAGAAGGAAGGGAAAAGGAGTGTGGAAAGAAGGAAGGGAGAAAGGAAGGAAGGAAAGAAGGGAAAAAGGATTGTGGAAAGAAGGAAGGGAGAAAGGAAGTAAAGAAGGAAGGGAAAAATGAGTGTGGAAAGAAGGGTGGGAGAAAGGAAGTAAAGAAGGAAGGGAAAAAGGAGTGTGGAAAGAAGGAAGGGAGAAAGGAAGTAAAGAAGGAAGGGAAAAAGGATTGTGGAAAGAAGGAAGGGAGAAATGAAGGAAAGAAGGAAGGGAAAAGGAGTGTAGAAAGAAGGAAGGGAGAAATGAAGGAAAGAAGGAAGGGAAAAAGGAGTGTGGAAAGAAGGAAGGGAGAAAGGAAGGAAAGAAGGAAGGGAAAAAGGATTGTGGAAAGAAGGAAGGGAGAAAGGAAGTAAAGAAGGAAGGGAAAAAGGATTGTGGAAAGAAGGAAGGGAGAAAGGAAGTAAAGAAGGAAGGGAAAAAGGATTGTGGAAAGAAGGAAGGGAGAAAGGAAGGAAAAAAGAGTGTGGAAAAAAGGAAGGGAGAAAGGAAGGAAGAGAAAAAGGATTGTGGAAAGAAGGTAGGGAGGAAGGAAAGAAGGAAGGGAAAAAGGAGTGTGGAAAGAAGGAAGGGAGAAAGGAAGTAAAGAAGGAAGGGAAAAAGGATTGTGGAAAGAAGGAAGGGAGAAAGGAAGGAAAGAAGGAAGGGAAAAGGAGTGTGGAAAGAAGGAAGGGAGAAAGGAAGTAAAGAAGGAAGGGAAAAAGGAGTGAGGAAAGAAGGAAGGGAGGAAGAAAGTAAAGAAGGAAGGGAAAAAGGAGTGTGGAAAGAAGGAAGGGAGGAAGGAAAGAAAAAGGAAGGGAAAAAGGATTGTGGAAAGAAGGAAGTGTGTTTCCTCGTCTCTTTTTACGGCCTGTTCTTCTTCAAGTTCTTGTTTTTCTTTTTTCTCTTCTTTACTTTCTTCTTATTCTACTTCCTTGTCTTCTTCTTTTTCCCCTTCTTCCTCCTTTATTTCCTTTTATTCTTCTTCTGCTTCTGCCTGTTCTTTTTCTATGAGTTTGTCTCGTTTTTCCTTTTCTTCTGCTTCTACCTTTTCTTTGAGTTCTTCTTGTTTTTCTTTTTCTCTTCTTTTCTTTCTTCCTTTCTTTCCTCTGACCTCGGCTATCGTCAGTTTTACAGGAGTTTTCCACATTCATCAGCTGTTTTTCTCCCGTAGCTTCGTCGTCTCTTTCTCCACTTTTACATCAGGAATAAAATCTCCCGGTTACATAACCTGGTGTTTTTTTTATTCATTCATTCATTTATTTATTTTATCCTTCTCTCTATTCTCTCCGTCCCTCCTGCAGAGTGAAGGAGTGAAGGAGTGAGTGTTGGAGCTGCTGCTCATTTCCCTGCTGATTGCAGAGTATCGATGTTTCACCCGGAGCGTCGGCACATAAACATGTTGCTGCTGCTGGAGCGCCGGTCCACACATCGATCACACGCTCGCACGCACGCACGCACTTTCTCTGTCGTCTTTCTCTTTCCCTCTCCTTCTCTTCCTCTCTTTCTCCCTCTCTCTTTCTCTGTCGTCTTTCTCTTTCCTTCTCCTCTTCCTCTCTTTCTCCCCCTCTCTCTTTCTCTGTCCTCTTTCTCTTTCCCTCTCCTCCTCTTCCTCTCTTTCTCTGTCCTCTCTCTCTCTCTCCCTCTCTTCCTCTCTCTCTGTCCTCTTTCTCTTTCCCTCTCCTCCTCTTCCTCTCTTTCTCTGTCCTCTCTCTCTTTCCCTCTCCTCCTCTTCCTCTATTTCTCTGTCCTCTTTCTCTCTCCCTCTCTCCCTCTCTCTCTGTCCTTTTTATCTTTCCCTCTCCTCCTCTACCTCTCTTTCTCCCCTCTCTCTTTCCCTCTCCTCCTCTTCCTCTCTTTCTCTGTCCTCTTTCTCTCTCCCTCTCTTCCTCTCTTTCTCTGTCCCCTTCCTCTCTTTCTCCCCTCTCTCTTTATCTGTCCTCTTTTTCTTTCCCTCTCCTCCTCTTCCTCTCTTTCTCCCCTCTCTCTTTCTCTGTCCTCTTTCTCTTTCCCTCTCCTCCTCTTCCTCTCTTTCTCTGTCCTCTCTCTCTTTCCCTCTCCTCCTCTTCCTCTCTTTCTCTGTCCTCTCTCTCTTTCCCTCTCCCTCTCTTCCTCTCTCTCTGTCCTCTTTCTCTTTCCCTCTCCTCCTCTACCTCTCTTTCTCCCTCTCTCTTTCTCTGTCGTCTTTCTCTTTCCTTCTCCTCCTCTTCCTCTCTTTCTCCCCTCTCTCTTTATCTGTCCTCTTTTTCTTTCCCACTCCTCCTCTTCCTCTCTTTCTCCCCTCTCTCTTTCCCTCTCCTCCTCTTCTTCCCTTCCTCCCTCTCTCTTTATCTGTCCTCTTTCTCTTTCCCTCTCCTCCTCTTTCTCCCCTTCTCTCTTTCTCTTTCCCTCTCCTCTCTCTTTCACGTTCCCTTCCTCCTCTCTCTCTCTCTCTCTCTCTCTCTCTCTCTTTCACTTCGCTTGCTTCAGCTGCTACACACACACACACACACACACACACACACACACACACACACACACACACACACACATACGAGTGAATCAGCTCACTGCAGCAGGAACCAGAACCGGTCATTTCCAGGAACAAGAAAATTGTGTTTTTCTAAATAATTCCCCATTTGCTGTGAATCAACCACACCCCCACACACACACGCAACCATCGACACACTCACTCACTCAGTGTAAAGTGTGTGTCTGTTTTTTTTGTTTTATTTGTTCGAATCCCCATTAGCTGCTCTCTAGAGCACCGCTAGTCTTCCTTTAAAGCTGTACAGAAAAGAAAATTGAATTTGAGCCCAGTGTGGGTCCTAAGTCCTAACATTAGTGTGATAGCTCATCTATCAGACGATGCAGCCCAAACTTTGTGCAAAAATCTATTTTTGATTAAATCCGGGATTAAAGTGTGGTATTTTTTTTCCGCATTCGATAATGCAGGCGCACGGATTATACGTCAGCCTGCTCACGATTCATCAGCCAATGATATTGGATCCTTAATCCGTCATTCAAACGTCTGAGACACGCACACACACACACCGAGCTTTGAATATCCCGCCCGCTCGATAACGACCAATCAAATTCGTTTTCCTTACTCGCGTAAACTCGTGTTGCAGCTTGTGACCACTCGGAGCGACAAACAGGACAAACGACCATTTCTGTACAGCTTTAAAGGTATAATATGTAGGAATTGATTGATTTTATTTAATTCATGCTTGCAGTGGAGCCAGGGCTCCACTGAAAAACTGCAGAACTTTACAAAAACATTTAAAAAGAAGCTACATACAAACAAACAAATAATTTCAGAGTTAAAAGAAAAATATTTCAGGGCAGTGAGCAAAGACAATTAGCTATCATTTGTAGCCACTATAACCTGACTGCAGTGTGCAGGGTTGAGTTTCTTAGCCTGCTGGTCTTTGCCATCGGTTCAGCCAGCTTGTGCTGGTTCCTCAGCGTCTTAGCTGTGCAGTTGCCTCGTGTTGGAGGTAGCAGGTCATGCAGAGGATGTTTCTCGTCGTGCATGTCCCTGACCAACTTCACTGCAGCCTCCTCCCTCCTGGTCTGGAGTGGTGGTAGGGGTTGTGAGATGTTGCCAGCTCTCCTTCTGATGATTTTACAGGCGCGTGTCTGAACCCGCTCTAGCTCTGCCTGTTGTTTTTTTGAGCAACCTACGAAGAGCACTGAGCTATATTCGAGACACGGCCTGATGAGAGTGGTATAGATGGTGATGAGGTCGTCTGCAGGTAGACCATATCTCGCCATGACGGTGAGATAGTGCAGCCGCTTGGAGGCAGTTTTTACTGCCTTCTCAATGTGCACATCTCCAGTCAGCTTTTGGTCAAGGTGGTATCCCAGATACTTTGTTGTTTCCACAACAGGTACCACCTGTCCCCCCAGCACCAGCGGAGGAGGTTGTGGAGGGTCCCGTGCAAAGCATATCCGTAGCTCAACCGATTTTTTCCCATTTAGCATCATGTTGTTCTTTGCTGCCCATTCGTCCAGCCTTTGTGCTTCCAGGCGCATTGACGTGTCTGTCTTGATGTCGCATATGGGGACTGCTCTCGACAGCCCGATGTCGACAGCCCGATGTCATCAGCATATCCCACATCAAGGGTGTCCCCCCATCTAGCGGTGCGGTTGCATATCTGAACGTATACTTGATGTTGCATTTACCTGAAATCGGGCAGACGTCAGACAGACAGCAGACGCTGCATGTAACAGGATAAACAAGTGGTCCGCCAGCACGAGGCAAAACAATACAGGCGTGACAATATGTTGTCATGGTGATGTGGTATTGTTTTACCGTCTTTCTCTGGTGGAGTGAAATGACATCCGGTTGGTTTGCCGACGGCCGTCTGCCTGACTGCACCTGAATGCAACACCAGTGCCTCCGTCCTTCCTCACACTACACAGTGGTGACAGTTTTAACAGGCCGAGCCCACAGCTCCGCTCAGTTTCCGTGGTTACCTTCGGTCACGCTGCCACTCAGCGTAAAAAAATGGCGATGCAACATGGCCGCCTCGGTTCGGTGCGTCGCCCACTTATGTATTTGTAACGACTTGTAACAACTCATTCTAAGGTACCAGAAAGCTTTCATTTGTATGCGGCTGTGATTCCACTTCAGTGAAATACGTATTTATGAAAGACATGTTTGATTTTTGCAAATAAAAAGCCAAGAGAGTTGTTTTAGAGGGGAATACAGAGACTGCTTGATGAAAAACTGTCCCTGAAGGCAACGCGCATCAGTGGTTTTCCATGTATTTCCCTCTAAAACAACTCTGTCTGGTAATGTTGTGTTATTATCTCATAGCGTGGTGAATGTGCAGGTCACAACTTGTCCACCAGAGCGTTGTGGAGTTGTTGGATTGTGTATTTGATGAGTTTGATGAGTTTGAAACCAAGAAATCCCATGAGCCTCCGTAGCTTAGCTCTGAGCAGCTCGCGGCTCTGCTCCGCCGTTCTAAAAACAGCTTGCACCGACAATTAAAGGTAACAAACCTACTGCTATGACTATAGGGATTATGGCAATGGGCCAATTTGCCAAAAATGTTGAACTATCCCTTTAAACTGTAATGTTTTCCATATTGAGAGAAGTGTTGCAGCATTGACTCTGTCCTCTACTTTAGTGTGTGTGTGTGTGTGTGTGTGTGTGTGTGTGTGTGTGTGTGTGTGTGTGTGTGTCTTCAGTAGAAACAAATCCGATCTGATCTCCACAAACGTCTGCTGCATAATTCAGCTGTGGACCGTTCGGCCTCGGGGCTTCACTCTGAATATCAATGTCACTCGTTCCTCTGCTACAGGAGAGAGAGAGGCTGTGGTGCGTTCAGGGGCCTCGGCCCCGCGTGGGAATTTAGAGTACTGTTCCTATACGGAGCAGAAAACAATACTGATGATAATCAATCGATCAGTCAATCAGCTGGTTTTCCCTCATGTTCATGTAAAGCAGTGTTACTCATTGCGCGGCTCGCGAGCCACATGCGGCTCATCAAGCTATAATTGGTGGCTCGCATGGTAGCTTCTTATGTGGTAACACAGCCAATACATTTTTTCAATGTGCTACATAAACATACAGCACTGCACTACAAAAACGCAAACATCCAAATCTACTTCTCCCTTCACCCAAATAATGAAGGTGAAAGGAAGTATTTTAAGCCTTAGCCTAATCAGAGACGTTCTAATATTGGCCTAATGGTCATCCCTAAAGGGGGCATTGTCAAACCTGGCAACGCAGCCCGCAGGCCATGTGGCATTGTTTACAACACTTGACCGCAGCGCACGTTTGCAGGCAGGCTACGTTAGCTCCGTTAGCTCCGCTAGCCAGCGTGATTGACCGTTTTTAACAAGAAAAAGGAGAGAAACCAGCTCAAAAACCAGACGGACAGACACACAGTGTTGTAACGAATAGTGGAGTGGGTGAGGAAAATGAGTCTGAGGAAGCAGCAAACAAAAATCAGCACGAAGACACCAGAGAGGGGATGAAGGCAAACGGTGTAGGCTACCCAGTAAGAAACGAAAAAATAGGTAGCACAAGATGAGCACAGAAAATTTCAAGACAAGTGGGCAGACAAATTTTTATTTGTTAGTAGGGGTGGGCGATATGGCAAAAATATCATATCACGATTTTTAAAAAATGAAGTCACGATTTCGATTTCATCACGATCTTAAATCGAAAACAGAAAAACAGACAATTTAGGCCAAAGAACCTTTCTGAATAGACTTTAATCTAAATAGTTGCAGTTTTAGTAAAAGGTAAACAACAACATTCTGATAAAGTGCACTCTTGCAACATAAAAGGTAGCTTTCAATAAGCATGAAAGTAAAATATCAATGAAGACATTACTGTTTGTTTTATTCAACACAGTCATTTTAACAGGAATTTAAGTATATCAAAACACTAAATAGCTGATTGAAAAGGGTCAAATAAAAATACAAACTAAAGTAACTGTTGTTATCTCTTTCAGCAAACTCTGCAAATGTACTTTGTTTGTGCTTTGCAGCATAGAACTGCAGTTTATAGAATGAGCCCCAGACGATCCTACGATCTCTGCACTTTGGCAGATCGTCTACGCACTCTAATCCTTCACGATCTAATATCGCCATATCGCCCACCCCTATTTGTTAGGCATGAACCCTCTGTGTTTAATATGCAACAAACCCTCACTGTGATTGACAACAAACTACATTAAGAAAGTCAAGGACATGCATGGCCAGCTTCCCCTCATCCCAGTATTAAAGAGGAACTAAACCCCTAAACCACTTTTTTCTGCTGAAAACAAATGTATTTGGGTATAAGGTAGTGTTGTCAGTTGATTCTGGTCCAATTTTTGACATTTTAGTCAAAATATTTTAATTTGGTGTATTTTGTAGTAAAAATGTAGAGTGACTGCCCTCTATGGGTTGAAACACGGCTATTACAATCGAATTTTTCTATTGGCTGAGATGGAGGCAGATGACGTTTTGGAGGCAGCTTTCGTCACCGGCCACCAGCTCCCCGACCAATCAGCACCGGCTGCTGCCTGCCGCTAACGGTTGCTAGGCACTCTAGCTGCTCTGCTGCGGCTAACGGCTGCTAACAGCTGCCTGAATGGGAGTCGTTAACGAGTTAACGAGCCGGCGGATCAGCTGTAGATGCTGTGTCACGGCTCTGGCGTCCTCTCCTAGTAGTGTCCACGCTACTAGTGCTGTTAGAGTCGCTCGTTAGTAGCTCGTTAGCGCTAGCAGAAGTGTCGATGTGTGTTTATTACTTTTTTTTCTCTTTTGTGTGATTTCGCGGGTGTGAATGGGGCGCAAGGGGGAGGGGGGATCGGAGAGTGCTCCTGGAGTCCCGCCCATAATCAAGGCATTTTTTGAATTTCAAGCTTAGAGCACGTCATCCAAAACTGAGGGGTTTAGTTCCCCTTTAAGGTAAATATGGTCTTAAATGGAAATGTATTGGCTGTGTTGTTGTTTTTTTTGTGGGATTTATATGTAGAAATGCACATTTGCAAAAGTGACTTAGTAGCCTATGTTGTCGCAAAAGTGGCTCTCCCCTTGATTTTGCACTGCCAATGTGGCTCTTGTGAAAAAAATAGTGAGGATCACTGATGTAAAGACACAGTTTCCTTTTTTTTTTCTACATCTCTGTATCAGAGGTTCAACATTTGGCTGTTTTAAGAATCAATAAATTTGATTATTGATTGTGTACGGACCAATCAGAGCTTCACCTGATGATGATGATGATGATGAGAAACGAACGGTTTTTAAACTGTCGACTGGACAAAACGCTGCGGGACGTTTAGTTTCAAACAAACTAATAATCAATAAATCACACCGAGTATTGTGAGTATTGATTAGATGTTGTAAAGCTGCTTTAAAGCTGAGGTTGTTTCATTATCGCTCTGTTGTTCTTGTTCTCCATCTTTTTCTTCTTTTTTCTTCTCCTTCTCCTTGTCTTCTTTTTTTCTCCTTCTTCTCCTTGTTCTTCTTTTTTTCACCTTCTTCTCCTTGTTGTTCTTCTTCCTGTTCTCCTTTTCTTGTTCTCTCCTCGTCTTCTTTTTCTTCCTCTTCATCTTCTCCTTTTTTCTTCTCCTTCTTCTTGTTCTCCTTTTCTTCTCTCTCCTCGTCTTCTTTTTCTTCCTCTTCATCCTCTCCTTCTCTATTTCTTCTCCTTCTCCTTGTCTTCTTTTTTCTCCTTCGTCTTCTCCTTCTTCTTGTTCTTGTTGTTCTTCTCTTTTTTTTCTTCTCCTTCCTCATCTTCTTTTTCTTCTCCTTTTTCTTCTCCTCCATCTTATTTTTCTTCCTCTCCGTCTCCTCCTTCTCCTTCTTCTTCTTGTTCTCCTTTTTTTGTCCTGCGTCTTCATCTTCTTCTCCTTTCTCCTCATCTTCTTCTTTTCCTTCTTTTTTCTTCTCCTTCTCCTTGTTCTTCTCCTTTTTTTCACCTTCTACTCCTTGTTGTTCTTCTTCCTGTTCTCCTTTTCTTGTTCTCTCCTCGTCTTCTTTTTCTTCCTCTTCGTCTTCTCCTTTTTTCTTCTCCTTCTTCTTGTTCTCCTTTTCTTCTCTCTCCTCGTCTTCTTTTTCTTCCTCTTCGTCCTCTCCTTCTCTATTTCTTCTCCTTCTCCTTGTCTTCTTTTTTTTCTCCTTCGTCTTCTTCTCCTTCTTCTTGTTCTTGTTGTTCTTCTCTTTTTTTTCTTCTCCTTCCTCGTCTTCTTTTTCTTCTCCTTTTTCTTCTCCTCCATCCTCTTTTCCTTCCTCTTCGTCTTCTCCTTTTTTCTTCTCCTTTCTCATCTTCTTCTTCCTCTCCTTCTTCACCTCGACTGTCATTACTGGCGATGATGTAATTTGATTTTTCCGCTTCACCGTCTCCTACGTGCATGTTCACCTTACAGCTGCAGCGTGTGTGTGTGTGTGTGGTTGTGTGTGTGTGTGTGTGTGTGGTTGTGTGTGTGTGTGTGAGAGACAGCGGATCATATTTATTCATTCCGGCCTCGGGGGGAAAAACATTTAACCTCTTAATGCACGCCCCTATTTTTCATGTGTTTTGCCATAACGCCATGCCCAAGTTGTGAGCAGCACAGATCCCACATAGTTTAAGATTCAGAGATGTGCCTGGTATCATTGTAAAGGTAACACTCTCAGGATTACTGTTAATGTGTTTTTTTGATTCTGTGACTTTACTGACAAAAATGGCAAAGGTTAGAATGATTAAATTGTTTCCCCGCCCATAGGTTTGCCTATAGAATGACATGGGTACAGACATTCAGGGACCTCTCAGCAGGCTATAGACACAATTAGGCCACAGCCACAGGTCTTGGCTTCCTGCAGTCCAAATTTCAAGTCAAAAGACCAAAAGAAACAAAAAAAAATACAACCGCTAAACTCCTGGCGCGCAGTAGAGGGCGCACCCCTAAAAGCAGTGGATTATAGAACTATACGCCTATCTGCATTGTGTATTTCTATGTGGCGGAGCGGGTGGCACGCACGTCGGATACACGAGGGTTTGTTTATCAGCAACCAAACGTGATGGCGTAGTGTCATACACTGTTGAAAACCTCAGACTATTGGCTAAAAGGTTATCTGCTTCATTTCACGGACAATTTCTATTGGCTCAAGCAGCTGTCAATCAAAGTCACGTTGTCAGTCTCATCGTCACGTGTCCTCATTGGCTTTCGAGACATGTCCCGGCCCATCCTCGCCACCGATTGGCTACTGCGTGGTGTCGTTTGAAGCAGGAAGACCTCACGGATGTAAACATTCAGTCACATGTAGTCACAGATCGCCGTGCAACTCGTAAAATGCGGTAACGGGGCCGGTTTTTGTTTTGATCCGCGTGTATTACGTTACGCATTGGACTAAACACATGGACATATTGAGGAAAATACTTCGGTTAGAAGGAAACAGATTTCATATTTCACAAGCATGGGTACTTGGCAAGCTGTACAAACGGTCTTGTGTCATAAGATGGTCGCTGTAGATCAGCTGTGGATAAAGGGAAGACTTGAAAGGTATGTACGCATCATACGTTAGCTTAGCGGCTAGCCGACCTAACTGCTAATCCTGTAAGGGCTGTGAGCAACCAAAAAAATCATGGGTGGTCTTGAATTGATCGGGGCGATCTAAGCTTTCTAACAATGTATAACATGAATATATATGCTTAAGGGCTGCTGTTAAAAATGTTCGGGAGTAATTGATGCTAGCGCCACCTTCTGGAGCCGTACCGTGGGCGGTACAGCGTGCGTTAACTGGTTAAAGGGGAACAAAAGGTCAAACAATCTGGTTTATTCCTGTTTCCAGCGTGTCGTCGCTGCTGCGCCATCGATCGATTTTACACAGAAAAAAAACAATGAAAACAAACTCTCACTTCCTGTTTGTCATCAGTGATGTCATCACGCAGAAAAACACACACAGATTCATCAGAGACAAAGGCAAATCCTCTCAGAAACTCCACCTCAGACATTTTACTCAAATTCTTGGTTGTTCCTGCCTAGGAGACCCAAACCGTTTCCCGCTGCTCGGCTCTCTTCCCGTTTGGTCACGTCACGTCGGCAACCGAAGGGACGCCCACCAAAGCGTCACTTCCGGTCAGAGCTGTGCGTTTTAAACACATGCCCTGTCAGTGCCCGATCCGTACCCGGAACACGATCCGTTCCAGGACGCTTCTGCGCATGCGCACACACATGCGCACTTCCCCCTTCTTTTAGTTTACGGCAGACACCGCGGATATGGATGAAAACAGAGACGTTCTATGAGGAAAAACACAAGCTTGTCGCAACGAATTCCCCTCTGTTCTATTTCTGATTAAATTAAATGTAATGTAGACCGATCAGTTAATTGTAAAACATTTATTTATTGATGTAAATGTGGTGATTTCTGCACATACAGACAGCAGCAAGTCAGCACTGCTCCTCTGCCGGCTGCTGCCTCTGAGATGAGCCGAGCAGCGAGCTAACGTTAGCTCCCGGTGGCTACTCCCAGCTCTGCTCCCAGCTCTGCTCCCAGCTAGCTCTGCACTTCTCCCAAAACCTCGGAGCAAATTTCCAAACAGACGTCAATTGGACAAACTGACCACAGATTAGGACTCTAAACTGTGACTTTCTCGCATGAAAAAATATTTAAAATTAATAAAGTGACGTTTTAACAACGCTACGGCGGACTTTTAGCTGCTCTACTGCTAGGCTATCAGTTAGCATAGCTTTGAAGCTAATGCCGTAAAACGGCGCATGCGCAGAAGCGCTGGAACGGATCGTGTTCCGGGTACGGATCGGGCACTGACAGGCCCAATTCCAATCCGACCCCTCGCGGACTCACTGACTTAGAGGCGCGTTCACGGGAAGTCCGTGAGTGTGTGAGGGCTGTTCCGTTGTCAGATCATCAAGTCAGTGAGTCAGGGAATGAGCCCTTACTGCCCCCTTACCGTAAGTCAGCACCGATGCTGACTTTGGGTAGGGGAATTACCCACAGTTCATAGCGTTGTGAAGTCAAACACATGAGATGCCGTCGGAACGCAAGTGTTAAAGCAGAAGTAAGTGATATATGTGTTAATATAAGTCTTAAATAGTTCTATCTTCCGACAGCAATCACTTACATAGAGTGTTTGGTCTGAAACACGGGTCTGTCAGTCACTCTGCTCTGCTCTGAGCCGAGGAGAAAACATTTATCGTATCCTACAGTTTTTATCCAATGAGGAGAGAGAACGGCATGCAGGGCTGTGTGTGCAGCCAAAGGACGCCGTGAATGTGGCGACGTAGGGACGAGGACTGTTATGGTGCGTTCAAGGAAACTCGTATTTTTCCGACCGTGAAGTGGTACCAGTTCGATCTGGTAGGCTACGAGTTCACCGGTCGGAAGTTACGAGTGGCCGTTATAGTGACTTTCACCGGTAAAACAGGTCGGAAAAACACGAGTGGGTTGCCTGAAACGCTACAAAGTCGTAAGTTGTGACTTGAAGCTGTAATTTACGATTTCAAAAGCCTGCATGGAACGCAGCATTAGCGAAAACGACCGGACCACTTACTTCTGCTTTAAAAAAAAAAAAAGTAAATTAACACACGTGGACAGAGAGAGCTCCGCCGCTCTCTTTATTGTTAATGGACAGGAGCAACAACCAAAAAAAAGAAAGAAAGAAAAAAAAAGAATAAGTTTACTGTCAGTATTAACGTGCAGTTTGTGATTATTGATGATGATTTGATCAGATCTGATCTGGGAACATTTTGTTTTGAGTCCCTCACACACCTTGTACGATTGAAAGTACGTAAATTATCGGTCCAAGACCGGAGTCAACAACATGTTGTTGTCAAGGTAACGTGTCGTGAGAGTGTGTAAGTGCTGTTCCATTCATGTTTACAGCATCTGGACCCTCACAGTCTCTCACACTCTGACGTCACTTTAGTCAGTGAGGGTTCAGGGCCTGAGTCTTTAGGGGACGGATTGGAATTGGGGGAGAGACGACGGCGAGAAAGAAGGGAGGGAGGGAGGAAAGAAAGAAGGAGGAAGGGGACAGGTTGGGTCAAAGAAGGAAGAAGAAAGGATGAAGGGAAAGAAGGGAGGAAGGAAGGGAAAAGAGATGGTGGAAAGAAGGAAGGGAGATAGGAAGGAAGGAAAGGAGAGAGAGATGAGGGAGGAAGGGAGAAAGGAAAGGAGAGAGAGAGGAGGGAGGGAAGGAGAGAGGGAGGAGGGAGGGAAGGAGAGAGGGAGGAGGGAAGAAGGAAGGAGGGACAGAAGGAAGGGAGGAAAGGAGAGAGAGGAAGGAGGGATGGAGGGACAGAAGGAAAGGAGAGAGAGAGAGGAGAAGGAGGGAGGAAGGAAGGAAGGATGGAGGGACAGAAGGAAAGGAGGGATGGAGTTAGAGAGGGGAAGGAGGGAGGAAGGAAAGGAGGAAAGGAGAGATAGAGAGGGGAGGGAGGAACGAAGGAGGGATGGAGGGACAGAAGAAAGGGAGGAAGGAAAGGAGGAAAGAAGGACCAGTCAAAGAGTTAAAGCAGCAAATGAACAAACAAGGAAATCAGATTAAAACTAAAACATCTTGTTGTTTTAGGTGAATTAAATAATGAATAGTTGTTTTTATATTTATATTTTCACCTCATCGTTTGTAAAGTGAATAAATAAAGAACAAAGAGAACAAACAGAATCATTTATATGTTTTATTCGTCTCAGATTAAATCTCTTCGACACAAAAACAAACAAACAAACAAACAAACAATTAGCCAAATGTGTTTGACTCTGGTCGTTGTCACGGAAACGCATCCGTGTTGGGTAAATGTTGGGTCACATGTTTGTCACGGCGGCGGCGAGGGTGAGACCCTAAACTCAGCGTCTGTGATGTAAACGCTGCGGCTCGGCAGGAGGAACACACACACACACACACACACACTCCTCCATCTCCGTTACTACGCAGCGCTGCTCCGTGTGTGTGTGTGTGTGTGTGTGTGTGTGTGTCTCCATATGCAATCCCATTATGTTTATTTGTGTGTGTGTGTGATGGACGGCACCGTGAGGCCGTTACAGCAACACATTAGCTCTGATTAGATCACATGACCAGAGAGAGAGAGAAAAGAAAGAGAAGAGAGAGGGAGAAAAATGGAGAGGGGAGAGAGGGAGAAAAAGAGAAGGGAGAGAGAGAAAAGAGCAAGTGTGAGAGGGATGAAACAGAGAAAGAGAGTGAAAATAGAGAAAGAGAGGGGAGTGAGGGAGAACAAAACAGAGAGGGAGAAGAGAGAGAAAAGAGTGAGGAAAGATAGAGAGAGGGGGAGAGAGAGAGGAAAGATAGAGAGAGGGAAAAAGAGAGGGATAGAAAGGAGAGGAAAAAGAAAGAGAGAGGAAAGATAGAGAGAGAGAGAAAAGAAAGACATAGAGGGTGGAGAGAAAAGAAAGAAAGAGAGAGGGAGAGAAAAGAAAGAAAGAGAGAGGGAGAGAAAGGGAGAAAACAGAGAGAGAAACAGAGAGCGAGAGAAAAGAAATAGAGAGGAAAGATAGAGAGCGAAGGGGAAGAGAGAGAAAAGCAAGAAAGAGAGAAGAGAAAAAGAGAAATGATAGAAAGAGAGAGTGAGAGAAACAGAAAAGAGAGAGGGAGGGAGAGATAGAGAAAAGAAAGAAAGAGGGAGGGAGGGAGATAAAGAGGAAAAAAGAGAGGGAGGGAGAAAAAGAAAAGAGAGAGAGAGGGAGGGAGAGAAAGGGAGAAAACAGAGAGAAACGGAGAGCAAGAGAAAAGAAATAAAGAGAGGAAAGATAGAGAGCAGTGGGGAAAAGAGAGAGAAAAACAAGAAAGAGAGAGGGGGTGAAAAAAGAAAAGAAAGAGAGGGAGAAAAAGAGAAATGATAGAAAGAGAGAGTGAGAGAAACAGATAAGAGAGAGGGAGGGAGAGAAAGAGAAAAGAAAGAAAGAGGGAGGGAGATAAAGAGGAAAAAAGAGAGGGAGGGAGAAAAAGAAAAGAAAGAGAGAGAGAGAGAGAGAGAGGGAGGGAGAGAAAGGGAGAAAACAGAGAGAAACGGAGAGCAAGAGAAAATAAATAAAGTGAGGAAAGATAGAGAGCAGAGGGGAAAAGAGAGAGAAAAACAAGAAAGAGAGAGGGGGTGAAAAAAGAAAGAGAGAGGGAGAAAAAGAGAAATGATAGAAAGAGAGAGTGAGAGAAACAGATAAGAGAGAGGGAGGGAGAGAAAGAGAAAAGAAAGAAAGAGGGAGGGAGATAAAGAGGAAAAAAGAGAGGGAGGGAGAAAAAGAAAAGAAAGAGAGAGAGAGAGAGAGAGAGAGGGAGGGAGAGAAAGGGAGAAAACAGAGAGAAACGGAGAGCAAGAGAAAAGAAATAAAGAGAGGAAAGATAGAGAGCAGAGGGGAAAAGAGAGAGAAAAACAAGAAAGAGAGAGGGGGGTGAAAAAAGAAAAGAAAGAGAGAGGGAGAAAAAAACAGGGAGAGAGTGTGTGTGTGTGTGTGTGTGTGTGTAGATCAAAGACACACACGGGGGAACTGACATTTGTCGTCGCTGTGTGTGTGTGTGTGTCCCCAGATGGCGCTGCGCTGTAGCGACACACACACACACACTTGTTGTCAGGACAGCCCGCGCTGGTTACCATGACGACCCCGGTCTTTAGGGAGCCGCGGCAACGAGTGATGACCCTCAGGACAGGAAGTGGCTGTCTGACTTCCTCCTGCTCTCCCCCTCTCTTTCCCTCTCTCTCTTGCTTTTCTCTTTTTCACTCGCTTTTCTCTCTCCCTCTCTCTTTCTTTTCTCTCTTTCCTCCTCTCTCCATTTTTCCTCTCCCTTTCTTTCTTTTTTCTCTCTCTCCCCGTCTCTCCATCTTTCCTCTCTCTTTCTTTCCTCTTTCTCTCCCCTTCTCTCCATCTTTCCTCTCTCTTTTTTCGTTTCTCTCTCTCCCCCTCTTTCCATCTCTCCTCTCTCTTTTTCCCTCTCTCTCTCCCCTTCTCTCCATTTTTCCTTTCTCTTTTCGTTTCTCTCTCCCCCTCTCCATCTTTCCTCTCTCTTTCTTTCTTTTCTCTCTCTCCCCCTCTCTCTTTCTTTATTTTTTTCTCTCTCTCCCCCCTCTCTCTCTTCCTCTCTCTTTCTTTTCCCTCTGCTTTCTATCTCTCTCTCCCCCTCTCTCTGTCTTTCCTCTCTCTTTCTTTTTTTTCTCTCTCCCCCTCTCTCCATCTTTCCTCTCTTTTTTTCTTTTCTCTCTCTCTCCCTCCCCGTCTCTCCATCTTCCCTCTCTCTTTCTTTCTTTTCTCTCTCCCCCCTCTCTCCATCTTTCCTCTCTCTTTCTTTCTTTTCTCTCTCTCTCCCCCCTCTCTCTCTTTCCTCTCTCTTTCTTTCTTTTTTCTCTGTCTCTCCCCCCTCTCTTTATCTTTTCTCTCTTTTGATGTTTGTGTCGCTGGCTGCCAGTTGACTCTGTAACGACTCCTTGGGGCTAATGGCTGCTTAATGGACAGAGAGAGGAAGAGGAAGAGGAAGAAGAGAGGGATGTCGGTTTTTATAGGGAAAGAGAGAGAAGAGAGAGAGAGAGAGAGAGGAGAAAGAGAGAGAGAGAGTATTTTGTTCGTGTGATGTCACATGTCCATGTGGGGACGGAGCAGTCAGGTTGTTGTTGTTGTTGTTGTTGTTGTTGTTGATGTTTGTGAATGAACCGACTCCACTGAGGTCAAACATCTGGAAACACAGTGGCATCATCCAATCACAGCTGGACTTTAGGAGTAACCATGGTGATGATGATGATGATGATGATGATGTCGTATTAGCAGCTACACTTTACTTTATCTACTCCCGGTGGAATAGAATGTTTAGGCTACGTTTCCATGGTTTCAGTCGTCACGGTAAACGCGTGGATCATCACGCCAGCTTTTAACAGTGGATATCACAGCTAAACTCACGTTCGCTACTGTTCTCATTCAAATTACGTGCTGGTTTTCTACCCGGAAGTAGTAAAGTTGTAAACAACAAGGCGATTCGGTCTATTACAGCGTTACCGCGACTATGACAACGACTGTACTGAAACCATGGCAACGTAAACACACTGTCCCACCGGGAGAGAAGAACCGGCTTCTGGTTTTTGACGTTCGGAAATTTGTGGATAAACCGTTGATCATCACTCTCTCTCTCTCCCTTCTCTTTCTCTCTCCCTCTCCTCTTCCTCTCTTTCTCCCCCCTCTCTCTTTTTCCCTCTCCTCCTCTTCCTCTCTTTCTCCCCCTCTCTTTCCCTCTCCTCCCTTTCCTCTCTTTCTCCCCCTCTTTCTCTTCCCCTCTCCTCCTCTTCCTCTCTTTCTCCCCCTCTCTCTTTCTCTGTCCTCTTTCTCTTTCCTCCTCTCCTCCTCTTCCTCTCTCTCTCCCTCATCTCTCTCTCTTTCCCTCTCCTCCTCTTCCTCTCTTTATCTGTCCTCTCTCTCTTTCCCTCTCCTCCTCTTCTTCTCTTTCTCCACTCTCTTTCCCTCTCCTCCCTTTCCTCTCTTTCTCCCCCTCTCTCTTTCTCTTCCTCTTTCCCTCTCCTCCTTTTCCTCTTTCTCCCTCTCTCTTTCCCTCTTCCTCTGTTTCTCCCCCTCTCTCTTTCTCTGTCCTCTCTTTCTCTTCCCCTCTCCTCCTCTTCCTCTCTTTCTCTCCCTCTCTCTTTCTCTGTCCTCTTTCTTTTCTCTCTCCTCCTCTTCCTCTCTTTCTCCCTCTCTCTTTCACGCTCCCTTCCTCCTCTCTCTCTCTCTCTCTTTCACTTCGCTTGCTTCAGCTGCTAAGTGCTTCACTTTGACCTTTACTGTGACCCACTGTGCTGTAAAGACACACACACACACATACACACACACACACACACAGTGTTTACATAGCTGAATGATCCGTAATTAGAAACTCGTCTGTCGTTCTTCTGCTGTCGGAGCAACAATAACACACTGTGGACACTTTTACGTGTGTGTGTGTGTGTGTGTGTGTGTGTGTGTGTGCGCGTGCGGCGTTAGATCAAAGGAAGCTGTCTAACGTCTGCCTGCTGTCTTCCAGGCTAATTAACCCAACACACACACATACACACACACACAGGGCTAATTAGCCTGTGGCCTGTTTTTATGGACTTTATTGCTCGTCTTCATGTTTGTGTGTGTGTGTGTGTGTGTGTGTTTACAACAGAGTGTAAACAAGGCGACTGACACGTCCAACAACGTGTGTTATCATCGGTCTATTGATCATTGACTATTGATCCAAACATCACGATCACTTCTGGTTCAACACCACATTTCACTTTTCATATAAAACAATAAATCAGTCTGACTCCGCCCCCTTTGTGTGAATAGGCCACGCCCCCAAATATACACACAGCATTATTATTTCTGTGTGTGTGTGTTTTGTGTTGCTATGTGTTGTATTTATTCAGTTTGGGGGAATCACGGTGTCTAGAAAGCATCAGTGGCTGCAGCTGACAGGGACAGCTAACGGTAGCTAAGCTAATGGCGGTAGCTAAGCTAACACCAGGACGTCAGCTGTTAAAACCCTCCTGTTGTCGGACACGACATGAAACTACTCCAGTTAGCTCAATCATGTTGTAACTCAGATATCCGCTGGAGAAAATATTTTTTCATGGACCGTTTATTGAGTCACTGAGTTATTAAAGTTAAACAGGTAGCTAACGGTTAGCCGGCTAATTTATGCTAACCATGACTAATTACAAAAATGTGCACACAGAAATAGTAATGTTTGTCCAATCATTGGTTTTATAAACTTTACAAACATCAGATTAGTCTAAACGGCGATATAGTAACATGAAAAATTAGATATAGGTAGCGAAACTCTCGTCCGTCACTATTGTTCTGATGCTGGTTTTCTACCAGGAAGTAGTTGTAAACAACAAGGCGATTCGTTCTATAACGAGCTCTCTGATCAGTCTGATTGATCACATGACATCGATCAGTGGTCAAGAGGAGTTCAGGTCCGTCAGTAGTTTGACACTTTTGCTGAGAGAGGGGGGGAATCGAACCTGCATGCTGCTCTATAAACCGCCATCACTTCCACTTCTTCCACTTCCACTACTGCCGCTGCTGCTGCTCTGACTGTCTTTGTTTCCATGGCGATCGCTCTGCCTCCTTCTGCCATGACTGAGCACCGCAAGAGACACGTGTGTGTGTGTGTGTGTGTAAACATCAGGAAAACAGCAGCAAGTCTCTCTCTCACACACACACACACACACACACACACACACACAGACACACACGTGAACATGCTAAGAACCTGAAGGTGTCAGCACACCCTCGCTTCTCTTAACACACACACACACTCCACACAACGCGACGCCGCACGTAGACGTGATAATAACTCCATTTATCACCGGTTGGGAAAGTTCCCTGTGGGTAAATGTGTTAGTGTGTGTGTGTGTGTGTGTGTGTTTCACTCCCTTAATGCCACGTCCAACGATCCAGATCAGGATACACAATCACTGATTAGAGAGACTCACACACACACACACACTGAAACATGGAGACCAGGCCAATTAAGAAGACTGATGTAGCGCAACAAATTCAATTATAGCTCATTGCGTAATTATGGACGACTGAATTAAAGGCTGGAAGGAAGGAAGGACGGAAGGAGGGAGGGAGGGAGGGAGGGAAGGTAGGAAGGAAGGAAGGAAGGATGGAAGGAGGGAGAGAAGGAAGGAAGGAGGGAAGGATGGATGGATGAAGGAGGAGTGGAGTGTCCTCACTTAGTTGACTTAAATCGTCTGTTACCTGTGGTCACATGATGGTCAAAGCTGATTGGACGTTTTCACCACCTGGGTTTTTATTTAAAACTGATCCAGAGTCAGATTGCTTCTTCTTCTTCCTCCTCCTCTTCTTTTTCTTCTACTTCTTCTTTTTTTTATCTTCCTCTTCTTCGTCATCTTTTCGTTCCTCTTCATGTTCGTTGTCTTCTTCACCTCTTCTTCTTCGTCTTCTTCCACTTATTTGCTGTTCCTCTCAACATTTTTCCTCCTCTTCTTTTTCTTCTTCCACTTTCACTCTTTTGTTTCCTCTCCATGCTCTTCCTAATCTTGCTCTTCTTTTCTTCTTCTTCCTATTCTTCTCCTTTTGTTTCCTCTCCATGTTCGTTTTCTTCTTCACCTCTTCTTCGTCTTCTTCTCCCATTTGCTGTTCCTCTCTACGTTTTTCCTCATCTTATTCTTCTTCTTCCTCCTCCTCTTCTTTTTCTGGTTTCAACTTATTTGTCTTCTTTTGTTTCCTCTCCATGTTCATTTTCTTCTTCACCCCTTCTTTCTTCTTCCACCTATTTGCTGTTCCTCTCTACATTTTTCCTAATCTTCTTCTTCTTCCTCCTCTTCTTTTCTTCTTCCACTTATTACTCTTCTTTTATTTCCTCTCCATGTTCTTCCTCTTCTCCTTCCTCTTCTTTGTCTTCTCCTTCCTCTTCTTCATCTTATTTTGTTTCCTCTCCATGTTCGTTTTCTTTCTTCGCCTTCTTCTTCCACTTATTTGCTATTCCTCTTCACATTTTTCCTCATCTTCTTCTTCTTCTTCTTCCTCCTCCTCTTCTTTTTCTGGTTTCAATTTATTTGTCTTCTTTTGTTTCCTCTCCATGTTCTTTGTCTTCTTCTTCTTCCACTCATTTGCTGTTCCTCTCCACGTTTTTCCTCATCTTCTTTTTTCTCCTCCTTCCCTTCTTTTTCTTCTTCCACTTATTTCTCTTCTTTTGCATCCTCTCCATGTTCTTTCTAATCTCCCCCTTCTTTTCCTCCTCCTCTTCCTCCTCTTCTTCCTCTTCTCTGTTTGTAACCAGTGGGAGGTGAAATGAGAGGAGCGGTTGTTGTTGTTGTTGTTGTTGTTGTTGTTTACATGTTGTAGCGACTCAAACTGCAGCTTCTGTCTGACACATGGAAACTTGAAGCTGCAGCTTAAATCAAATCTCTATTTTTAACATTTTCCAAACTCACTTCACTTCACTAATCATGGAGGCTTAAAACAAACAAACAAACACTCGTTCTCTCCATCTCTCCATCGGCATGAAACAAACTTTTCTTTTTTTTTTTTCAGTCTCTGGTGCCAAGTGGGAAAAAAAATGAAAAAAAAGAAACGAGTACCAAATATTTTTCAGCCAAAATAACAGAAATGTGTCGCATGAGAGAAAAACAGATTTAATGAAATCAGCTGTCGTTTAGTCGGTCCGAGCGGCGGCCATGTTGGATTTGACCTCTGCTCAATGTATAAAATATGAGAATAAAGGAGGAGAGAGAGAGAGAGAGAAAGAGAGAACAATGGAGACGGAGGAAGAGAGGAATGTTAATTAAATCAAAGAGGATGAATGGGAATGGGGAACGGGGGTGAAAAAAAATAAAAAAGGAGGGATGAGCCGAGGATTGTGGGAATGAGCCGTTACCATGACGGAGAGGAGGGAGAGGAGAGACAGGAGAGGAGAGGAGAGGAGAGGAGAGGAGAGGAGGGAGGAGATGTCAGGAAGGGGATGAAGGATGGAGGGAGGAGACGACGGCACGGTGGAGGAGATGAATGAGAAGACCGAGAGGTGAGGGATGGAGGGAGCAGGTAACAGATGGCAGGATGGATGAAAGAAAGGCGGGAAGAGAGAGAAAGAGGTGAAGGATGGATGGAAATAAAAAGTGTGGAAATCAAAATGAAAGAAGAGGATGGAGGGATGAAGGGGAAGACAGAGGGGATGAAAAAGGGGGGATTATATTAGAGGAGAGAAGGATGGACGGAGCAGATGAAGGTGTAATTAGTCACAGTGACATGAAACCAAAGAGCGGATGGAGGGATGAGTGAAGGGGAAGAGAGAGAGAGAGATGGAGAGATGGAGGCTCCCCCGGGACGGAGGTGGAGCTGAGGGCGAAGAAGAAGTGTTTCAGTTCAGCTTCGTCTCGTCGTCTTCTTCCTCTTCTATTTTTAGACCGTTACACAACAACAACAACAACAACAACAAGTCGAGGCCGAGACCTGTCGAAGGTTAAAATGAGAAGAGGAGTTGTTTTCATGTTGTTGTTGTTTCTGTTTGTTTTTTTTGTTTCTGTTTGTTTTGTTGTTTCTGTTTGTTTGTTTTGTTTCTGTTTGTTTGTTTTGTTTCTGTTTGTTTTGTTGTTTCTGTTTGCACTATTGTATTCCTAGGAATTCTTCTTCTTCTTCCAAGGAAGTCATACTTCCCAAATTCCCCCAAATCACCAACATTTCCATGCTGTCAAGATGCAATTTATGTTTTATCAGATTTTTGTTTAGATGACTGAATTTCTGACATTTTGACCATTTCATCACAACAGCTGCCCGGGCACTGGCTCACCTGAGTGGATAAATGAAGCTACACAGCAGGTGCAAAATGTCAGATGTCCTCAAGCTGTTTTGCTGTCTAAATGCAATTTATGTATTAACAGATTTTTGTTTAGATAATAGAATTTCTGACTTTTTGAAATCTGCCTTGACAACAGCTGCCCGGGCACTGACTCCCTGAGTCGATAAATGAAGCTACACAGCAGGTCTCACTACCAGCTAATTAGCTCAGCGAGTTAGGAGCTGGTTCTTGGTGTCAGAGGTTGTGAGTTCGAGACCCAGCAAGGGTGATGATGATGATGATGATGACAGATCAAAATGTCAGATGTCCTCAACATGAAACACAAGACAGTTGTACTGATGGTGGCATCACAGCAAGCCTCGAAATTTAAAAATCCAAATAGCTTGGACTGGACCATGTGCGAAGGCTCCTAACATCTTAGAGTCACAGTAGATGTTTAACAAATATTATTTTACCTCAAAAACTGATTTTTCTTTTTTACTGTGGTTTCAAATCTGCCTACACGACAGTGAATGGCTTACTCAATCTGTGAAGCCACTGTAGTAATGCCGCTTGTCAATTAGCTCAGTGCGATAGACAAAGGTCTTTGGTTCTAGAGGTTGTGGGTTCAATCCTCAACTGATGCAAATTGAACATTATAAGGTCAACTGTCCTGTCTTCCTATTCTCCTGTTTGTTGCTCAGAATTGCCTAAATTTGCCCAAAAGTAGCCCGGACCCGACCCATCGCTGCGCAGCAGCTATAGCTAGTTGTTTTATTTCTGCTTGTTTCGTTGTTTCCGTTTGTTTTTTTTGTTTCTGTTCGTTGTTTTTTTTTGTTTCTGTTTGTTGGTTTTGTTGTTGTTGTTGTTGTTTCTGTTGTTGTTGTTAAACACATTTCCGTCTGTGTGCATCATGCAGCCGTTTCCTTCCTGTCTGTTGCGACACACTTCTCTCTCTCTCTCTGTGATGTGGACGTTTCACTCGGCTCAGTCCAGTGACGTCATCACCGATAACCGTCTGTTCACTACGAGTTCCTTTGACACGTTAGATGAGAATTAATTAAAGTGAAAAAACGAGATTTGACTCTTTGTAACTGAGACTGAAACGATCTGACTTCCTGTTTGCATCATCAGGAGCAAAACCCTCCTTCAAAGCCTCTGAGCTGAGCTGAGCTGAGCTGAGCCTCCTCGGGTCAGATCGTCGGGGTCGAAGTTGTTTGGGGACTAATTAAGATTCCAATTAAGATCCCCCCTTCGCCCCTTCAGCCCTTTTTCATCAAAGCGGCGGCGGTACGGTTACCGTTACCGTCCTCGAACACAACACAGCAGAGCAGAGCAGGAGCTCGTTTTACCAGGTTATCACTCCTCAGCATGAAGCAAGGCCTCATTAAGATTCAACTCTTCCTTCCTTCCTTCCTTTCTTCCTTTCTTCCTCTCTCCTCCATTTTACCCCGTTTTCCTCCTCCCCTGTTTCCTTTTGATCCTCCGTCTGAAACGTTTCCCCTCTCCTCTCTTTATACCCATCAGTCTCCATGTTTTGTCAGTGCAGACACAAGTAAAAGAAAACACGAGTGTTTCTGCTGAGTCTCAGAGAAAACCAAAACGTCTTCCTTCCTCCTCTGTCATCCTTATTTCTTTTCTTTTTTTTAAATTCCCTTCTTCCTCGGATCGTTCTCATTAGATAGAAAATCCATCGTCGTTCTGCCCCGAGGCAGCGACTGTCATTTCATTTCATTTCATTATGTCTCACGTCGTCGTCAGAGTTACAGTCACAGGACAGAAGGAGACAGAAGCTGAAACTGTCCCTGCCGACGATCAATAGGAGTGTGTGTGTGTGTGTGTGTGTGTGTGTGTTGCTGCAGGTAAAGAAGATAGCGATAACAGTGTGGCCAATAGATTTATCAGGCCTGTAGTTTTAAGATCACAGTAACCAGGTCAAGGCTTCTGAGCCAGGACCAACAACTCATCTTAACGATTCATTTTTATGATTAAAAAAAAAAAAGAACTGCTCCGTCTCTAAAATCTTTACTACTCATTTCAACTCCACAGCTTTTCAGTTTATTTTAATATAAAACCATACACTTCTTTTTTATTTTTATGGATGAAGTATGTATGTTTATTGATATGGGTATTCATGTAGTATATAGATGTAGTTGTAGATGGATAGATGTATAAACCACGATGAGTAGAAAGTGGTGGGATTTTCTTTTTAAAAAGTGCATACTTCTTCCTACTCCTATTTTGAACTTGTGCATATTATGATTTGATGATGCTTATATTTTTATTTTTCGTTTTTTTTTTTACAATTAACTCATTGAGTGCCAACCACGTAATTTCTCGTTTTTCGTTCCCATGCGTTGAGTGCCAAAAACGAAATTTTTCGTTTTTTGCTTTTTTTTTAAATTATGAAAATAGACACTTTAATACACATTATATGTAAATTTGGGGACTCTACGACGAGGAGAACTGAAATAGATGACGATCAAAGTCACATGACAGCTCATGAACTGGAAGTTTTTATCATAACTCAGCTTCTGCAAACGGAGGTCTGCATGCAGATGCAGCGCAGCTGCTCCGCTGCTGCTCTGCTCTCACCCGCGAGGCTGCAGCAGCTGGGAGCTGAACCAGGAAGCTCTCAGCCCACTGTCTCGCCCGGTCTTCATCTGGAGCAACACCGTGTCCTCCCCAAAGTCCTCCCGCGGTAAAATCTGATGGTCTCTGGACCAAAGCAGACCGCCGGCACCGACCCGTACCACAGACGGACCGCGACCACCGGCGGGACCGGTGTTCGCGAGCCGCTGTGGCCGGCAGAGCCTCACGTTCCGCGGCGAGAGGCTGTGACACGGCACGGTGCGTCTGTGTTATTGCTGTTTAGTGGCGCCCCCCCCGCCCCCGATGGTGGTTTTGTGAATAGAACAACAATTGTTGTGTATATTTATCTTATACGAGCCCTTTGATCCAGAAATGCGAGTGTCAGAAGAGCGACAGACACAAACAGCGCACCTTTCATAAAAGACGCTCTATCTCCTTTTCTAGAAAAAAAGGAGGGATTTTGGTGAAACCCAGCCATGTTTAGCTTGACTTTTCTCAGGAACGGAGGCACGTAGAAACAAACGGTTTGTGGCCATTTGAAGGATAAAGTTAAACCTTTCAAATGAGCTACAGTATGTGTTGGTGGCAATAATATAGAATACACTATGGCTCTAAAATAAAAAGTCAAATATGGTCTAATTTGCCGGTACACTTGACTAAAACTTTGGAAAGGAGCGCGGCACTCAATGAGTTAAGACACGTTCATTCGAAATGAATTCATTCACTTTAAATATTTGTGACTTGAATTGAGCTGCTACACTGTAGCCATCTTGGCTGCATGTGACTCCGCCCCCGAACTTCCTGCTTATCCAAAAAATGGTCAAAAGGGGGAGGAGCCTGTGTCTATCTCCGACTGTTTCAGCCCCGTAACCCGTAATCTCTTGTTTATGACAGATAAGACTACACAGATATACACATGGTAACATGGTAGATGATAAATAACCTTATCCACCGCTCCATGGGTTGATTTCTCACCGGCTTTGTTGTTGGAAACAGATGCACATGGAGGAGAGGAGGGTTAGAGACACAGAGGAGGAGAGACCAGATGTGCATAGCTCTCCTTAAAGTCGAGAATATAGACAGTACATGACCGTTACAGACCGGATCTGTTTCTGTACCAGGCTGTAAATGTGTTTAAAAGGATAGTTCACCCAAAATTGAAATGTCACTCCTCCGTGGCTTCTCTGAGTTACAGGGGGTCTCGGCGTAGCAGTGCATGTCCATATAACGGTTGCAAATGGATACCAACTGTCTTTGTAACAAAAAGACACACCAAAAAAACATCCAAATACCTCCATGCTGCTCGTATGTAATGTCCGTCTTGTATTGAAGCCCCGAAATGCGAAATTGTCCCGAAATTTTTTTAAAAAGTCTATATTTCAAGCTTGTTTTGTAGCGGAAGCTTCTCGAAGCTCCTCTTCCCGGTTCGTCAAATTTGACGAACCGGGAAGAGGAGCTTCCGCTACAAAACAAGCTTGAAATATAGACTTAGGCCTATTTAACTCATTGAGTGCCGCGCTCCTTTCCAAAGTTTTAGTCAAGTGTACCGGCAAATTAGACCATATTTGACTTTTTATTTTAGAGCCATAGTGTATTCTATATTATTGCCACCAACACATACTGTAGCTCATTTGAAAGGTTTAACTTTATCCTTCAAATGGCCACAAACCGTTTGTTTCTACGTGCCTCCGTTCCTGAGAAAAGTCAAGCTAAACATGGCTGGGTTTCACCAAAATCCCTCCTTTTTTTCTAGAAAAGGAGATAGAGCGTCTTTTATGAAAGCTGCTCTGTTTGTGCCTGTCGCTCTTCTCACACTCGCATTTCTGGATCAAAGGGCTCGTATAAGATAAATATACACAACAATTGTTGTTCTATTCACAAAACCACCATCGGGGGCGGGGGGGGCGCCACTAAACAACAATAACACAGACGCACCGTGCCGTGTCACAGCCTCTCGCCGCGGAACGTGAGGCTCTGCCGGCCACAGCGGCTCGCGAACACCGGTCCCACCGGTGGTCGCGGTCCGTCTGTGGTACGGGTCGGTGGTGCCGGTCTGCTTTGGTCCAGAGACCATCAGATTTGACCGCGGGAGGACTTTGGGGAGGACACGGTGTTGCTCCAGATGAAGACCGGGCGGGACTGTCGGCTGAGAGCTTCCTGGTTCAGCTCCCAGCTGCTGCAGCCTCGCGGGTGAGAGCGGAGCAGCAGCGGAGCAGCTGCTGCATCCACATGCAGACCTCCGTTTGCAGAAGCTGAGTTATGATAAAAACTTCCAGATCATGAGCTGTCATGTGACTTTGATCGTCATCTATTTCAGTTCTCCTCGTCGTAGAGTCCCCAAATTTACATATAATGTGTATTAAAGTGTCTATTTTCATAATTTAAAAAAAAAGCAAAAAACGAAAAATTTCGTTTTTGGCACTCAACGCATGGGAACGAAAAACGAGAAATTACGTGGTTGGCACTCAATGAGTTAATTTTTTTCAGGACAATTTCGCTTTTCAATTTTGGATGAACTATCCCTTTAACATGTTGAGTCTGTGGAGACTGACTCACTGGTGGGGACTCAACCTCTAGTGGTCAGGAGAGGAACTGCAGCTGCTGTTTCTTCTGTTGCGATGCTTCATGTTTTCTAACACAGAAATTGGGAGTTTTTAAGTGAAAAATCACCCCGACCTTCTCCTGGTTTATCCCAGATTATGTGTGGAAAAGAAATTGTGGTAGTTTCACTGCAAAAAACTCAAAATGTTACCAAGAATATTTCTCTTATTTCTAGTCAAAATGTCATTTCTAGTCAAAACAAATCTCATTATACTTAAAATAAGACACATAATATTAGAAGTAGCTTGTTTTTAGACACTTTTTACTCCTTTCAAGCGTATTTTCACTTGAAATAAGTAGAAAAATCTGATAGTGGAGCAAGTTTTCTTTCTTATTACAAGCACAAAAAAACAGCTTTCACTTGCAGATTTTTCTACTCATCTCAAGTGAAAATTAGTTTGAAATAAATGAAAATTATCTCAAAACAAGTTTATTTTTAGGTGATGAGTCTTATTTTAAGTGAAAAGAGATTAGTTTAGACTAGAAACGAGACATTTTGACAAAGAAATAAGACAAATATTCTTGGAAAGATTTGGAGTTTTTGCAGTGTTTAATTTATTTTGTATGTTGTATTGTCGTTAAAACCCAGAGTCGTGGCTGTAGGAGGTGGGTGGAGGTGTAGCTACCGTCAGCGCTGCTTTGTGTTTGTTAAACGGATCCAACTGAATCTGAAACCCTTCTCCTTCACATCTCATGTTCTACAGATTCACTCTGACTTTTTGATTTATTCATGTTTATCTGCCGGAGGGAAGTATTTTTCTTTTTGTTTGTTTTTTTTTGTCTTAGTGGATGTCAAATATTAAAACAGTGACCTGGAAATTATTTGATGAATGCAAAGAGTTTTGCAGAAAAAGCAGAATAACTCGCTCAGTGGAGATCAGAGCACGCCATGTGAATATTGATGAGTGAGTGTGTCGGTGCAGGATGAGGCAACAGGAAGCTGCTGCTGTGGGTTTTTTTATTTTTATTTGCCCTTCTGCAGACATCGCTGCAGCAGGTCTGAACTCTCAGGTAGTAATGTTTACCTGGGGGTCGTGTGTGTCGGCCGCTCTGTCATCATCATTAACATTTCTCACCTTTTGTTCTGATTCTGCTGCGTTTGTTGTGTAACGGAGCTTCACATTTCAATCTCTCTAGTCTGGAGCTTTGATCACACGCCTTCATCCACAGTAGCTCCAACACAAAAACAGGAAATAGCCTACAAACTCATCTTTTTTTTCTTTCTTTTTTTGACTAACACACAGTTTAAATATATCAGTTTAACAACAGTGTGTTTTGCTCGGGGTGTGTTTTTTCCTTTTTCCCTTAAATGCAAACTCATCTCTTTTTAGACAGGAGGGAAAGGGCACGATGGAGGAAGACAGGTCGTCCTCTGGGGACGGAGGGGGGGAAGAGAGGGAGGGAAGACGGGTGAGGTTGTGAGGAGAATGTGAGAGCGAAGATGAGAAAGAGAAATACAAGAGATGACAAGAGGAGGAAGAGGAAGAGAGAGACAGAAGTGGGAGAAATGGATTTGGTTTTGATTCTGAAAACAACGAGGTAAAACACTAAACCACGTCAGCTGAACAACAACTAACTCAGTAGCGACTAATATTATCACATTTGACATGTAGCCTAAAGATTGGTAATACCAGTGAAATAAAAAGAAACGCAGCTAACTAACATTAGTTAGCTAACTGAAAGCTAAAGTTAGTAGCCTAAGATATCTACAGTGGGTACTAGTTTCATTTGGACGTTTCCCTCACGTAACGCGTGATTCACGCGTTGCGTGAAATTGTAGGTCACACTGTAGCCACTAGGTGGAAGCATCGTACTGAGATGCAGCTCAAAAGATTTTGGGATAATTCCATGTTTGACCACAACGTAGCTGCAATGGAGAGTGGCGCTGTTCATAGGCCATAGGTACTTCATTTGCAGCTGTGGTCGAGAGAGCTAGAGAGTGAGTGGAGAGAGGGACCGCTACGCCGGTCAATCAGATCAATGTTGTTTTTTTTATTGTTTCACAGTGGTTACAGTAGCCTACGTTCAACAGGATCAGTGGTTCTCAGCCTTTTGGGGGTCCCCTGCATATTTTTGTCTCTCATATCTCTCCTGTAGCCTGGCTGGGTGGCTCCATGTTTGAGTAGTTTGAGTTCTGCAAGTTCTGGTGAATGTAACAATCCACTCATAGCCCACGATCGCTACGTCCGTGCCAGCAGCCTGGACCCGATGCTGCTGGACTCACGAGCGGAGCAATAATGCACATCTGTCAGCAGCTGCTCTTGAAGGGACAGATTAGATGCTGATTTTGTTAACAGTGACTTTGTTGCATCCAAACATTTAGCATATCTGTCGGGTGCTGTCTCTTATCCGGTACAAAGTGGGAGATGACAGAACTACTTTAATCGAGGGAAAGCTACATTGTTGCGAGTTGACTCCGGCCGGCGTGTGCACATGCACTAAGCCTGTGAATATTCTCATTTGTCCCGGAGTCATAGTTATCTCAAGGAAATTTAAATCGAATGCAACTGGACTTGGTTATTCGTCTAGGAAGACGTTTCACCTCTCATCCAAGAGGCTGAAGCCTCTTGGATTACAAGTTACAGTTGCATTCGATTTAAATTTCCTTGAGATAAGTGCACACTGTTCCTGCTGCTGTCAATTCGGTCATAGTTCATTTGTAACGTGTTTTCTTCATTCTTCATTAGGCTAATGTTAACACTAGAACCACCCAGATGGTCTCACACAGACGTTTGTGTTTTTCTTACGTAAATGACTTTGTTTACATTAAAACTACAGGTCTCTCAGTCCGTGACTTTTCCATGTGTGATGGTTTCTGAAGCTTACAACTTACACAAATGAAACATTCGATTTCTGGGCATTTATACCTCGGGCCGACAATAGCTTATTTTTTTCTTCAATTATTGTTTTCATCTACAGTTATATTTATCATAATATGCCCAATTCGGGAGGGAGAGAGGGGGGAGAGAGTGCCGCGGTCAAGTTACATAATGTAACAGTTTCCAGAAAAATACAAAACAGGATATTTATTCATGTTACCCTCTGTTTAGGTAGATAAAGGTCTCAGTCACATTTGAATAAAAATAATGCTATTAGGCTTAAGGCTTTTTAAAGATAGGCCTATTTTATTTTTAATTCCATAATTCAGAGATGATTTTCACTTAATGAAATGAAACGAAACAATGAAGCCTACAGTTTTGTCCTCCGGCTTATGAAAAGTGTGAGGAGAGGTAGCTACTGTAAGAACCGGTTTTTCTAAGCTGACTGAACAGCTGTGTGAAGTTCTGTGGGGGGCAGGGCTGTAGCCTACTTTAGTGAAGTATCCACAAACACACCTATTGGTCTAAGGTGCTAATGTGTCGCTGATGTGTCTATTAAGCTGGTCCTACAGACCGCTGCATATAAACCACACTGTAGCGATTTTCACCCAGCCTCGCTTTCAATAAAACACACACTAGCATTCTATAGCCTAATTGCAATCAGTGAAATATATGAAATCAATATAAAACACAATTTAAATATGAGAGTTGCTGTTGCTCTAGTTTAATAGCGCTGCAGCTGCATTTACCGTGCGCCCCTGTCTGTATGTGAACCTGTGTCTGTCTATGTGCAGGCAGAGATCAGAGATGGTGTTTTTTTAATAGGTAATCATGTTAGCGTTTCACCATCTCTCATCTCAACTCTCAGCAATATTCCATTGATAAATCACACCGGACCCAAGAATGGTGCGGACATGAACACACCTCATACTCCACCCCCAGAATGCCTCAGCACAGCGCAACCATATATGGTCAGCACGTGCATAATTAAGTAGCCATGTGCGCTCTGTGGAGCGGCAGCAAAGACAACACCCGGAATGATGCTTCGGCGGACCTGCCCTCGCTTTTGAGGTCGGTTGTGAGAAAAATGCCTACTGTCCAGACAACTGTGTTTTTTTTAAAGCACCCCTGCATTACACAAACACACACATACGGTATATAGCCGCACATATAGGCTATAGCCTATCAGTGATCATAATAATGATGATAAGAGAAAATGCATTGTTCACTAAAACTGCACGTTGGCATCCCAGACTGAAATAAAATCTTTGCTTACAGTGAGAGCTGCTTTACTAAGTGAACTATACCTTTCTTGCGTTACTAATGTTATTGTGTCTCGAGTGTTTCAGAGTCGGCCGGCTGTAAACCAGCTGACCCCGACTGACTTTTTTTTTTTGCGGTCACATCAGCACGGCTGCATCTTCGGTCGCGGCTGCTGTGGCATTTGCCCATATTGCCCTATGGCCAGTCCGTCCCTGTCACTGGTTGTTTGTGTTGTCTGTCAAAACATGGATGAATGAAACCCACACATCTTGTAGCCTATTTCTATCGAGGGAAAGTTATTTCAGGATATCCTGTTTTATCGCCCAGCCCGAAAGTGACATAGGCTATTGCCCGTTCATTCATGAGAAATCATCCAGCTACACTCTCAGTCAAACAAGGTGGGGAATGAACACTACTGTACAGTAGTTGGCTCATTTTAAAAAACACACCGGCAGCATCGCCCACTGAGTTAATTAACTGCTGTGTGGAAAACCACGCTGTGGTCCATAATCGCGGTGCAGATGGGTGTGTTTGGAGCTGACAAGAGGATCGATAAAAGAGAGTGAGACGTATAGCTGCCGTCGTTACATTTTTCTCATTGAAAAACTATACTGTATTATTATTATATTGCATTCCCCATTCGTGTTCACTGCTCCGTGCTGCTGTCTTATAGAGGCGATCTGCTGCTCACAGATGCCACCTGGCGGTTGTTTTGGCACATTGCAGCTTCTGGTGAAAACACAATTACTCCTCCACAAAAAATCCGCGTGAGCCTCCCGTGACTCACGCGTGAATCTCGCGTGAAACCGTCCAAATGAAACTAGTACCCACTGTAAGCCTAAAGTCAGAAGCTGTCATTATTCAGTTTATCTGTATTTTCAGGCTAAAGTTGAGACTAGCTAACGTTATTTAGCTTAACTATAACATAAGACTAAAATTAGGAGCTAGCTAACATCATTTAGCCTAATTGTTATATAGGGCTAAAGGAATTTAAACCCTAAAGTTGGAGACTAGCTAACTTTAACTGCAACAAAGACATCAGTTAAAAATGATCAAACATTTTGTGGAACTATAACTGTAAATGTTGAGACTTATCTGACATTTTGTCGCAGAAAACAATATAACTTCAGGCTACAGATGGAAACTCGCCAACCGTTAGCTAAACCAACTAAACGCTGAAGTTAGAGACAACATAAGTTATCTTAACTATAACTTGAGGCTAAACTAGGTACCCAGCTATCATAATTTAGTTTGTGTTAGTGTGGTTGTGATGGAACCCCTGCAGATATGCATTGGAGACCCCCAGTTCTTGTTCTCTAGTTTGTTTAGTTTATCTGTAACATGGGGCTAAATTTTAGACTAGCTTTACTGTAACGTAAGGCTAAAACTGAGAACTAGCTTAGTTGTACCTGACTGCTTAAAACTAAATTTAGAGGTTGGCTAACATTGGTTACACATATTTAACTGTAACAAGTTACTTAAGTTAAAAAAAAATTGCAAACATTTTGTTTATAAACTATAAATGTAGAGAGGATCTGACAGAAACTGTATCTTCAGGCTACAGATTGAAACTCGCCAACTGTAGTTCGCTAAACCAATTTAAAAGCTTAAGTTAGAGACTGGGAAACATTAGCGGGCTAAACTGTAACTTAAGGCTGGCAGTAAAAAATAATAGCTAACATTACCGTTCAGTTCAGAAACTCTAAAGGTAAGAAAGTAAAGTTTATTAATCAAGCTCAGGAAGTATCTTGTAATATTTCACAGTCATAGGTAATAAGATTATATAAAAATGTTCTCAAGTCTTCATCACATCATATTTTAAACCCCGATGTCGAGTTTCATGAGACATGAGGAGAAGAACCAGAGCTTCAAGGCGACCGGCCGTGATGGATCGGAGCTGGAGACAGAGAGAGAGAGAGAGAGAGAGAGAGGGGGAGATAAATGGATGAAGTAGCTAACGTGGGGATATTCTCGGGATGAATGAAGAGATAATAAAAGTGTCGCAGAGGAAGAGGAAGATGGAAGAGAGGTTGAGGTGGCATCTAGGTAGTCGTGGTGAGAGAAAGATAGAAAAGGAAAAGGGAGGAAATAATAGATGGAGGGATGGAAGACAAGATGCACACTGCAAAAACTCAAAATCTTTCCAAGAATATTTGTCTTATTTCTTGTCAAAATTAATCTCTTTCCACTTAAAATAAGGCTCATCACCTAAAAATGAACTTGTTTTTAGATAATTTTCACTTGTTTCAAATAAGTTTTCACTTGAAATAAGTAGAAAAATCTGCCAGTGAAAGCAGGTTTTTTGTGCTCGTAATAAGGAAGAAAAATTTGCTCCACTAATGTGCTTGAAAGAAGTAAAAATTGTCTAAAAACAAGCTACTTTTTAAATGTGATGAGTCTTATTTTAAGTAGAATGAGATTTGTTTTGACTAGAAATGACATTTTGACTTAAAATAAGACAAATAGTCTTGGTAAGATTTTGAGTTTTTGCAGTGCAAGATGGGCAAAAGTAGTTCTTACTGTGCATCACTGAGACACGAGGACAAAAACCGAGTGGCTGTGCACGCGTTTATCGATCATTGTCAGAGCTAGCGCTTTGCGAACAAGTTTGCACTGCAAAAACTCAAAATCTTACCAAGAATATTTGTTTTATTTCTAGTCAAAATGTAATTTCTAGTCAAAACTAATCTCATTATACTTAAAATAAGACTCATCACATTAAAAAGTAGCTTGTTTTTAGACACTTTTTACTTCTTTCAAGCACATTGTCACTTGAAATAAGTAGAAAAATCTGATAGTGGAGCAAGTTTTTCTTCCTTATAACAAGCACAGAAAACCTGCTTTCACTGGCAGATTTTTCTACTTATTTCAAGTGAAAATGTGTTTGAAACTAGTGAAAATGATCTAAAACCAAGTTAATTTTTAGGTGATGAGTCTTATTTTAAGTGGAAAGAGATTAGTTTTGACTAGAAATGAGACATTTTGACAAGAAATAAGACAAATATTCTTGGAAAGATTTTGAGTTTTTGCAGTGTGTGTGAAAGGACAAGTGAGACGAGGAGAGAGACAGCGAGACAGAGAGGAGAGAAAAAGGAGAGAAAGAGTTCAGACTTGAAGGAAAAGAGAGAGAAAGGTCAGAGATGGAGGGAAGAGAAAGCTGTGAAGACGGAGCGAGAGCTAGCGAGCGAGCGGCGATAAGAGTGTGGGGGAGACGTGTGAAGGATGAGAGGCTGTTGAGGCTGCAGGGAGACATTAGACACAACCTGAGAGAAGAGAGAGACAGATGAGGAGGGGTGGAGGAAGAGGAAGAGGAAGAGAGGTGGCGAAAGTGAGAAGAGAGAGAGAACCACCCACATGTAATAAGCAGCAGCAGTGAAAAAAAAAAGAAAAAAAGAAAAGCTTGGCTCTTAACTTCCCGCTCGCAGCACTTTCTCTCATTAGGCTTTATTGCTGAGTGGCCGAAGACGACGGGACACTTTGTGCTTATTCCACTGTTTCCTGCTGATACATGGGATTCACACCGCTCACAGTTAACTACAATAACAACATCAACACCACCCCGCTCTGGAAAGTACATGCTGAAACTAACATCTGGGGATGAAACTGTTTACTTTACACCAGTGGTTCTCAACATGGGGTCCCTAGGGGTCCTTGAGAGGTTTGAAGGGGGTCCCCGATTTTTTCTTGAAACTTTACCACTTTTTTCTAGAAGTTTTTTTTTAATTTTTTTTAATTTAACTACTTCTTCTAGACGTTTTTGTTTTTCTTTTTTTTTCTTTTAGAAAAAACAAAAATCTTCGCACATCTATTTCTTAAGCAGGTGCGTCGGATGGTGACAATTAAGTCCAAATTAGAAAAAGAAGAGTTCCCGCACACATGGCCAACTTGCAGAATTTATTATGCAACGTTTCGGTACTAGACCTTTTTCAAGCAAATGAAAAACATTTGCTTGAAAAAGGTCTAGTACCGAAACGTTGCAAGTTGGCCGTGTGTGCGGGAACTCTTCTTTTTCTACTTTTTTGTTTTAGAAATTTTACCGCTCTTTTCTAGAAATTTTCTACTTTTTATTTTTTTATTTTTTACTCTTTTTTTTTTTTTTGAGAATTTTTACCACTTCTTCCTATAAATGTTTAAATGTTTTTGGAGAAATTGGACCACTTTTTTCCAGAGATTTCTCTATAATATTTCCAAAAATTCATGCCAGTGGCCCTAATTTAAATGTATAAAAAAGTAATGTTCTTCAGTCTCAGAACAAATATTTGTGAATTTCTGGTCTTTACTTCTAAATTTGGTCCTTAGTCCACATGAGGGGGAGTAGATAATGAGTGAAATTTCAAGTTTGGGTGAACTATCCCTTTAAACACGACTGCTCCTGACAGTCGGAGGTGGAGGATGTTTCTGAGCTGGTGTTTGGCCGATCTGCCGAGGCTCCGACTCTGTCCTGGGTTCAGGTCCAGATTAAAGAGCAGAGCGGGAGGAGGAGGAGGAGGAGGAGGAGGTGAAGGTGAGGTGGGGGTAGGTAGGTACTAGGTAGGTGGGGTTTGGCAGGGCGTCGGAGCAGCAGGCAGGTCGTTAATACGCCCGGGGGCCGAGTCCATCAAAGTCTTTAACAGCTACTACAAGTGTCATAAAAGCTCGTCGGTGATTTAGTGCCAACAAACGCTGCAGCAAGGGGGGGGGGGGGGGGGGGGGTTTTGATTCCTCCACCTGCAGCTCCAGCTGCACCGGACACCGGCTCAGGCCAAGTGTTTCATTTGTCACAGTGATAAATATAAAACCTGACAGCAGCGCAGCACCAGAGCAGCTGTTTCTGAACATCATCTACTTCTGATTATTATTCTATATGTACAATTAGACTAATTTTAATCTATTTATATGTGTATATGTAGTTCTTCTTTAATATAAACATGTATGGAGCTTTAACACAAACATCTACCTTTATTTTGAAGGAGCTTTAACACAAACATCTACCTTTATTTTGAAGGAGCTTTAATACAAACATCTACCTTTACTGTATTTTGAAGGAGTTTAATGTTTCTCTCTTTTTTTTTAAAGCAATCATATTTGTTCAAATTCAATTATCAGAATCTAGAAGAAAATAATTGAGTCAAAGTCGAAGGTGAGTTTGGTTCATCACCTCGTGCACAACAAAGTCATTCATTGTCCTGGACCAGAGAGCCCATCACCACGGTGATTTATTATTATTATTATTATGATGATGATGATGGGAAGTCAAAACAAACAGGACTGATTGTCTCTGGGATGTTGCTGCTGCTGCACCTTTAGAGGACATAGAGTTGATGCTTCCTGCAGCACGGCTCTGTTCGTACGTTTAACCAAGATGCAACCTCGTTAAACTCACTGTTTAACATAAAATAAAAACACACACGAAGAGGTTGAATAGACTCTATAGTGCAGCCAGGAGGGAAAACAAGATGTGAACAGCAAGAAGAGGCAACGAGACGGAAACATGAGAATTATCAGGAGGAGCAAGTTTAAGAGGGAGTTTGGTTTTTATGTTGTTTATGTTTCCAAAGAGGCAGAAAATAGAGCAGAAAATCAGATGAGAGGGAAAAAGGAGACGTAGTGTATGGAGTGGTGGATTCAATGCAGGTGGGTAAAAGAGGAAGATGGAGGTGTGGAGCAGGAGAGAGGGAGCGGGGCTGCAGGGAAATGAAGATGTGGAGAGCATGGAGAGACAGGAAATTAATGATGGATGTGGGAAAAAGAAAACAGAGAGATGGTGCGAGCTGCGGAGAAATAAAAGGAGCAAAATGAGGAGGAAGGAGGAGGCGATGGAGGAGGAGATAGGAGGCGAGCGGTGGAGTTTATCTGCAGTGCCGTACCACAGTCACTGGAGCATTGTAGAGGCGTCAGCATAAATTCCCCCTCTCTATGCAGATCTTCAATGCATCTGCATTCCTGCAGCTGCATCGGCCCTGCAGAATCCCTCTGCTGCTCCTCGTTTAATCTCCTCCACATCATTTAGGCGTCAACAACAACAACAACGTGTAAAGTGCAGCCGTGAACAGATCGGCATCGTCCGCCGCACAACAACAACAAGTTACTGGTTCGAGTGTTTTCAATTTCAAAGTGAATGCTGTGCAGAGAAGATCTTTGCCCAAATAAACAGAGATGAAGATGTTTGCAGGACGTGAGCAGAGAGTTTGTTTAAAGCAGAAGTAAGCGATCCGGTCATTTTTGCTAATGCTGCGTTCCAGGCAGGCTTTTGAAATCGTAAATTACAGCTTCAAGTCACAACTTACGACTTTGTAGCGTTCCAGGCAACCCACTCGCGTTTTTCCGACCTGTTTTACCGGTGAAAGTCACTATAACGGCCACTCGTAACTTCTGACCCGTGAACTCGCACCAGATCGAACTGGTATGACTTCACAGCTCGGAGTTACGAGTTTCCTTGAACGCACCATAACAGTCCTCGTCCCTACGTCACCACATTCACGGCGTCCCTTGGCTGCACACACAGCCCTGCATGCCGTTCTCTCTCCTCATTGGATAAAAACTGTAGGATACAAGAAATGTTTTCTCCTCGGCTCAGAGCAGAGCAGAGTGACTGACAGACCCGTGTTTCGGTCCAAACACTCTATGTAAGTGATTGCTGTCGGAAGATATAACTATTTAAGACTTATATTAACACAAATATATCACTTACTTCTGCTTTAACCTCAGGACACCGGTGCACAACCTTGACTTCAGACTTTTTTTCTTCTATCTGCAGCATCTCTTTTGCTTTTTTTTACACCCTTGAAGTTACCACCACTGGTGCTTCTCTGCTGCAGACTTCTCTGATCACTACCGTTCGATTCTGGTCTCATTCATTAGTTGGTTTTTTTTTGTCACTTAAATTTTTATTGACAAATCAACATAAGTAAATACAAATACAATCAAATATAACAAAAGCTGCCTGGGAATACAACTTATTCTTTCTATCTTGTGGGTTAGAGTATTCATCAGTTACTGTTCCTGTCCGATACTGTCTTGAGTCTTGTATAGTGTCCATTTCTCCCATTTCTTGTCCAGTTGAGCTTCTTGTAGCCTCAGTATATGTGTCAGTTTTTCCATTAGAAATATTTCTTCCACAATTGACAGCCACTGATCTTTCGTTGGTGTTGTTTCTTTTCCCCAGTTTCTAGTGATGGCTTTCTTGCCTGCTACCAGCAGTATTTTGATCAAATAGCCATCACTAGTGTTAACGGTCTCATCTGAAAATTTACATAGATAAAGCACACACCATATCCTAATATTTTCTGTAGCTCCTTACATACTATTTCCCAAAATACAGTTATTTTTTGACAATTCCAAAAGACATGAGAATGGTCTACATCAAAAGATCCTCTCATTCATTAGTTTTAAAGGTACATTGTGTAGGAATTCCTCCCATCTAGCGTTGCGGTTGTATATCAACAAGCAACTCAATCTTCATCTTCCGTCTTTCATCTTCTACTTTTACTCTTCAGATATTGTTTCATCTATATTAGTAATGGTTCAAAAATGTTTTGAAGCTGTCAGTTTTAAATATATTTGAGTAGACTTCAGACTTTCAATTTCTTCATACTAATCTTCAACGATTCAAGTAATTTCCAACCATTTCATACTCTTCATATCGTTTTATCTCTTCAAGATTGCTTCAGCAGTTTCTTCACTTAATTCAGCATTGTTTCAACAATTTATTCAGCTCATTCAGCTTCCAGCTTTCAGCATTCACCCGTATTTCCTTCAGGAAATGCATTCTCTAGTTAGTCTTAAAGGTACATTGTGTAGGAATCCCTCACATCTAGCGTTGCGGTTGTATATCGACAAGCAACTCAATCGTATTTTTCATGCTGCATTCACGTGAAATTGGGCAGACGGCAGACGGACGACAGCCGCTGCACGTAACGGCATAAACAAGCCTCTATGTAAACAAGTGGCCCGTCAGCACGAGGCAAAACAATACACGTGACAATATGTTGTCATGGCGATGTGGTATCGTTTACCTGACCCACGTTTTACCGGCTTTCTTTCGACTTCTGTGACTAAAATGACATCTGGTTTGTTAGCGACGGCCGTCTGCCCGACTGCAGGTGTAGATATGAATGATATGAACGGCTAATTCAGAGCTGAAAGGAACACTTCAGTTTGTCGATGGGGGGGGGATTACTGGTTAATGAAAAACAGACTTTTGAACCAAATAATCGATTTTCGTGAATAGATAGCAGGAGAAGTTATACACAATGTCCCTTTAAACAGGAGGAACCGTTTGTTTTCATCAGTGGGATTTAAAGATGCTGGTTTCTCCTTCAGTGCACAAGGACGACAACGACAACGACCTCCCGGAGCAAAGTCTCTGCACCGAGACGCATGAAAATATAATTAGCTGCTCTGTTTTTGCTGTAGTGAAGCAGCCTCCCAGTGTTTTTATGTGGATATGAAATATGGATCTAAAAATGAGCCTGGAAACATTTAGTATCTTGTGAGAGAGCGGGAAATGAGAAAAGTGTTGAATGTGTTTAGGAAATATATTTGAGTAAACAGCAAAAAAAAAGAAGAAGTTTTTGCTGCAGGTGCTGAAAACATTTCCCTCGTCTGTAACTCTGACGGCCGCTGCAGCTGTAAACAACTGTAGAGAAGTAAAGAACATTATCGTCTTCATGCTCCGTTTGGAGGTTTTACCACATTCACTTTGGTCCAGATCCTTCTCTTTAGTCCAGATCCCATCATCTCAGACCAGTTTCCTTCACTTTTGTCGAGTTTCCTTCAATCCAACCCAGTTAATTTTAGTCGACTCCAGTTCCTATCAGTTCACCCAAGTTCCCTTCAATCTAGCCCAGTTCCCTTCAGTCCAGTTCTCTTCACTTCCCTTCAGTTTTGTCCAGTTCCCTTCACTTCAGTCCAGTTCCCTTCACTCTAGTCCAGTTCCCTTCACCTTAGTCCAGTTCCCTTCACCTTAGTCCAGTTCCCTTCACCCAAGTCCTGTTCCCTTCACTCCAGTCCAGTTCCCTTCACTTCCCTTCAGTTTTGTCCAGTTCCCTTCACATCTGTTCCCTTCAATCTAGTCCAGTTCCCTTCACTTTAGTCTAGGTCCCTTCACTCTATTCCAGTTCCCTTCACTTTCCTTCAGTTTTGTCCAGTTCCCTTCACTTCAGTCCAGTTCCCTTCAATCTAGTCCAGTTCCCTTTAGTCCACTCCAGTTCTTCTCCAGTTCTTCCGCTTTCCTTCACTTTAGTCCAGTTTCCTTGACTTCAGTCCAGTTCCCTTCACTTCAGTCCAGTTCCCTTTAGTCCACTCCAGTTCTTTTCCGTCCAATCCGCTTTCCTTCACTTCAGCCCAGTTCCCTTCACTTCAGGCCAGTTCCCTTTACTCCAGTCCAGTTCCCTTTAGTCCACTCCAGTTCCCTTCACCTTAGTCCAGTTCCCTTCAATCTAGTCCACTTCTCTCTACTTCAGTCTCAATCCCCTAAATGAGAAACACAGACCTGTGGCTTGTTACCGGAGCTCAGACACGTCGTCCAAACTGCAGTTTATCCTCATGTCTCTTATTCTGTGGTTCAATCAGCCTCGTTATTGTTCAAATAAATCAACCACTAAATTGTTTAAAGTTTTATTTTGGGGGGGTGAGTGACTGTAAATAACCTCTGATCACATTTATACCACAGAGCGCCATGGTAACGGCCTCTGTCAGTTCACTGAGGTATTTCCAGTCCACTTGACAACACTCGTAACCGGAGGCATTCATTTATCTGTCAGCTGCTGATAAAGGCTCCACTGTCAGTGAAGGCATCATCTTTTTTCTTCTTTTCTTTTATTCCTACAACGCCGGTGTTTGAAGATGACAACAGTGTCAGTGAAGCGTCAGTCCCAGACCAATAAATCAGCTGTTTTCTGACCCCGCGGTCGGACTTTTTAGGATTCAGGACACGTTTCCCTCTGGCCGCGGTTTGTCCTGTCGCTCTTCTTCAGAAGTGAACTGTGTGTGAACTTGACAGGATGAAGAGTGTGTTTAACCGCAGTGTGTGTATGTGTGTGTGTGCGGGGCCTTGGGAGTTTTTTAAAGGTTTGAGGCTCAGATTTCTAACCAGCAGAAACTCTTGATCCGGGGCAGTGAGTCAGTGCCGCAGAATTAATTTTCTTCTCTGCTTCATTAGAGGTTTTTGACTTGAAGGAAGCAGCAGGAAACTCACCTCGTTATCTTTCTCCGTAGAACTTAACTCTCAGATACAAGTTTCCATAGACATTAGGAGAGATTGATGACGATTTTCTCTTCACTTTGGTGGCTTCTTTCATTGAAATGAAGTCCAAACCAGCAGATCTTTCTGTTAAGACTTTACATAGTAGTCTGACAGACGCTTCAGACGTTTCAGTTTCTCTCTAGAGCTTCAGCAGGAACATTGGGCAGACCTGTCCTTCTATGTGGACTTCACAAGTTGGTTTAATAGTGAGTCTATAGCTGTGTCCCAGTTCAGCGTCTACATCCTTCGGAAGCGACATTTGAAGGCCAATTACGTCACAGCATCACAACAAGGCCTATCCCAGTTCGAAGGCTCCTCCAAATGCAGCTGACAAATCCGGCTTTCCTTTGGAGGACACACTGCACCGATCCTTCCTGGCCTTCCGTATCCGACGATTCTTTGTGTGCTTTTATTATTAGCCACCTGGCATGCTAGCTATGCATGGTCTTTGCTGTAGCCATGGTAGCTTTGGTTGCCCATTGACCAGGGCTCTGCTGGCCGTTTAGCCCAAGGTGAGGAGCTGTTGGAAGTGTAAAAAAGCTGCCACTTTCAAATGTTTAAATCGTTAGGACGCTGATTGCATTTGGACGGGCTCTGAGCCGTCCCATTCACCAACAGTTGATGCATCCCGTCGCGTCCTCATCCCCATCACTCAAGCCCTAAAAATGATTTTGGAAATAGTGCTGATTCCAATTCAGTTTGAAAGTTGAAGTTTGAGATTGTCTTTATTGTAAAGAGCTTCCTGTTTCATAGACCTTTGATCAATGTTCTGAACCAACGTCAATTTATTTCCTAAGTATTTGAAAGACAAGAACATCTTGTCCTGACAATCTAAAGTACCCGTCTGGAAGCTGATCAATAAAGTTATGGATGGAAGTCTGAGGGTGACCTGATCTGTTCCCTCCCTCCATCTTTCTTTCCTTCCTTTTTCCTTCGCTCCCTTCCATCCATCCTTCTTCCCCTTCTTCTTTCCTTCTTCTTCCTTCCTTGAATTAATCTGTTCCCTCCTTCCATCTTTCTTTCCTTCTTTCCACAATCCTTTTTCCCTTCCTTCCTTCCCTTTGTCCTTACTTCTTCCTTCTTTTTTGACCCAACTGACCCAATCTGTTCCCTCCCTCCTTCTATCTTTCCTTCCTTCCTTCTTTCCTTCATTCTTCCTGCCTTCCTTCCTGCTTTCCTTCTTTCCCTGACCCAGGAGGACAACAGGAGAGTTAAACCACCGTTAAATACCGTGTCGTTCACCTCTTTATGCTGACGTTGTAGTTTTGTAGAGACTCCAGTGGAAGTTTGACGGTTTCTGTTGGTGTTGGTTGATAGTTTTACTCTGAGCATCTTGTGTATGATGCATTTATTTTAACTGCAGCAGTGAGAATCATCAACTGCAGGTTCACAGCGGAGATTTATCGAGCTGCTCTTTCTCCTTTTGTTTCCACATCTGCATCCAGACTGTGCCCTCTCCCTCCCCTCTCCTCCCCTCTGCTGCAACATCCTCCAACCACAGAGTACACCGTGTTTCTTTTTTAATTCTTCATGTTCAGATGACAGAGCCTCCAAAAATATCTCTCCGTGCTCCATCAGCATTTTACCTCCCCCCTCCTCCTCTCCCTCATCCCTCCTCCTCCTCCGAACCAATTACAGCCTTGTACAAATGCAGATCTGTATCTCGGCGGCAATAATAGGTTCAGTTTACGGTGTCAGGCCGAGTCCTAACCCACATCTGTGACATTAGCATATCTGTCATCAGCTGTAGGATGAGCCGCTCGCTCACACCGTGTTTCAGGAAGCCGCTCGGATTGTGTCGCTTTACCGCCGAGGGGAAATGTGAATCACACACATTAGATTCATCAGAGCAGGAAGAGGAGGAGTGATCACACCGATACTGAGATTTGTTTTGGGTTTTTTAATCTGGGAAATTTGCTTGAAGCTGTTGATTCTGCCTGAGATCAGTTATTAAAGGAGAAGTGCCATTTTTTTACAGCCTTAATTATGGTAGAAAATACGGTCGTTTACTCACCCATATACCTTTGGTGTCATTAGGTGTCCTTCCGACGATATTTAGATCCATTCGAGGCACCGAAATGCAGCCTCTAAATAACGCATTATCTGCTGCAAAACTCTTTCTGTTATCGTCATCTGTAGAAAGCACTCATGCATCTTATTTTTACCTCCAACTGCTCCTGTTTTTAACTGTTTTCAGTTTATCTTTGTCACTTTACTTTTTGGTATTTCGGATTTCGGATGTGCTTGTATGCTTAAGGTTATAATAATGTGGATTGCTGTAGTGGTAATCAGGAAGGTGTTCTTTGGTAGGGTTTAAGTCAAACTGTGAAAAAAGCAGGGTCCAAGGCAACTCTTCTCTGATGTACAGTATCAATAAAAAGCCTTTATTTAGCGGCTAGTTCATATTAGAACATTCATGTTGGTTGTTTTTAATGTTCTGGTATGAACTAGCCGCTAAATAAATGTTTTTTATTGATGCATCATAGAAGAGTTGCCTTGGACCCTGTTTTTTTCCACAAATATTCAGCCATGTTGCAGAAAACTAGCAGTAGCAAATTCCAGAGGGAATATCGTCGGAAGGACTCGTAATGACACCAAAGTTATATGGGCTGTATTGAGTAAACGACCGTATTTTACGCCAGAAATAAGATCTAGGTTGTTAAAAAAACCCGGCACTTCTCCTTTAAGAGATAGTTGAAATAGAAATAGTGGTAAAAAAAACAATTGGTTAAGTTTTTCAGGTTGATATCACTTTATAGTTACGTTTTGTTGCCAGGTGACACCTAGTGGTCGTAGCAGTTATTGCAGGAGCAAATGTTGAGGAAGTGTTCATTTAAATACCAAAACTGAACCGTTAGTAACAACGGTGACAAAGGCACAGGAGATGAAAATCTGTTCAATCTTTTCGCTCTTCTCTTTTTTTCTCTGCTTCTTATTTTTCTTTTATCTTTACCTTTTTCTCTTTTCATATCTTTTGAGTAATTACCTCCTGCCTCCACAAACACACTCTCTCTCTCTACTTTTATTTTGACGGCTTCCTCCTGCTGCTGAACATTAATCCCTTCCCACTTAGTTAAATGCACCTGTCTTCATCTTTCTCTCTCTCTCCCAGAATAAATAAATGTGATGAAACCAACACACACACACACACACACACACACACAGGTTGTTAAAAGAGGCAGCAGGAAGCAGTGCATCATGGGGGATTACATGTATTAAGGAGACACTAATACTGTGGGATGAAGCTCATCCTCAGTCTCAGTGTTGTTTTATTGTGTTAAACGTCCGGAGTCACCGGACTGATCAGTCGATCGCCGCCGCCTCGCTGTCGGGTGGGCGGGACTTATCTCAGCTGGAGGGAAAACTACACCTACACTGTACAGTACATGTACTACGCTACATGAGATTGCAGTTTTCCAAAGTACGCCATGATGTCATTGCTTCAAATTTGACACATGCATTCACCAGGACTCACACTGCAGAAACTGAAAATCTATCCAAGAATATTTGTCTTATTTCTAGTCAAAATGTCTAATTTCTAGTCAAAACTAATCTCTTTCCACTTAAAATAAGACTCATCACCTAAAAAATAACTTGTTTTTAGATAATTTTCACTTGTTTCAAACACATTTTCACTTGAAATGAGTAGAAGAATCTTCCAGTGAAAGCAAGTTTTTTGTGCTTGTAATAAGAAAGAAAAACTTGCTCTACTATCAGACTATTTTAAGTGAAAATCTGCTTGAAAGAAGGAAAAAGTGTCTAAAAACAAGCTGCTTTTTAATGTGATGAGTCTTATTTTAAGTATAATGAGATTTGTTTTGACTAGAAATGACATTTTGACTAAAAAATAAGTCAAATATTCTTGGTAAGATATTTCATCATCAATATTGTGGCCAAAGGTCAAAGTCACAGTGACATCACAAACTGTTATTTTGGACTTGAACGCACCATCTCCACAACTGTTGAATGTCAGATTTGGTACGAACGTTACCAAACATGTAAATATTCTCGGGCAGAAATGAAAAAAGAAAGTTTTATTGGTGAATTTTACAGATATTCATTCATGTCAGACGTCTGGAGACATGACAATACCGAGTGTGTATCACGTGTGTGTGTGTGACTTGGTGAAGGACTTTCGCCGGTCGGGGAACAAAGACTCAACGACTGCTGCTTCTGACTGATGATGAATCAGAAGATAAAGTGTCTAGCGCTGAGACTTCAAACATATAATAATAACTTATATATAGACAGAGATACAGAGATAATGGGAATTAATTAGTTTTGTCCATATCGCTCTCTTTTTACACTTTACAGTCGACTTCTTCCTCCTTCTCACTCTCTTTTTCCCTTTTTTTTTGTTCCAGACTGCCGAGATGAATCCCATGACACAGTTGTACTACAAGAAGGTGAGTCAAACACACACACACACACACACACACACACACACACTTGTGAGGATGTTATATGTACCTACATGTGTTCCCTGCAGGCTCTGAAACGAGGTTTGAAGATGTGACGACTTGTAGAAACGTCCTCGGGCGCCAAAATTGACTGAAGCGCGACTGAAATTTTGATTTTTTTTTATCCCAAATCGATTCCTGATTTTATTTTTTTGCTTTAAAGGGATAGTTCAACATTTTGGCAAATTGGCCCATCGCCATAATCCCTATAGGCATAGCAGTAGGTTCGTTACCTTTAATTGTCGACGCAAGCTACTTTTAGAACGGCGGAGCAGAGCCGTGAGCTGCTCAGAGCTACGCTACGGAGGCTCATGGGATTTCTTGGTTTCCCTCATCAAATACACAATCCAACAACTCCAAAACGCTCTGGTGGACAAGTTGTGACCTGCACATTCACCACGCTATGAGATAATAACACAACGTTACCAGACAGAGTTGTTTTAGAGGGTAATTCATGTGAAACAGCTGATGCACGTTGCCTTCAGGGACAGTTTTTCATCAAGCAGTCTCTGCATTTCCCTCTAAAACAACTCTGTCTGGTAACGTTGTGTTATTATCTCATAGCGTGGTGAATGTGCAGGTCACAACTTGTCCACCAGAGCGTTTTGGAGTTGTTGGATTGTGTATTTGATGAGTTTGATGATGAGGGAAACCAAGAAATCCCATTAGCCTCCGTAGCGTAGCTCTGAGCAGCTCACGGCTCCGCTCCGCCGTTCTAAAAACAGCTTGCACCGACAATGAAGGTAACGAACCTACTGCTATGACTATAGGGTTTATGGCAATGGGCCAATTCGCCAAAATGTTGAACTATCCCTTTAAATGGTTAAAATGATGTAGGCCTATCTAATAAAAACCCAGACTCAGTGTGACATGGATTTCCTACAGGATCTGAAACCAGACGTCTGGATGTGACGCTGGTTCTCATGAAGACAGATGTTCAGCTGACACACGCTCACATCTGTCAGTCGCCGTTGTTTTCCACCGTGTTGTGTAATGAAATCATCCGTGAGCGTCGACTCGACACTCTGATCTTATTCACTCTTAACTTCACGGTCGCTTCACCGCTAAATTCATGGTTTTTGGCAGTGGCAGCGGCAGCGGCCCGCGTGTTGTTGAGCTGTAGCCTAATCACAGTGACGGATGGCGTCGCCTCTCAATCTGAAGGCTTTGACTCATCCGCCGCTGTGTGAAAAATGACACCTGCTCCTATGAAGCAGACGACCAGAGGACAGTTTCATTCCTGAGACTAAACAAACGTCTGATTTATTTGTCTGATCGGCCTCGTTAAGCCCCGAATCAAACAGACAAGAGTCAAATATTTGTAGTTCATAGTTGGAGCTTGTTTGCTCTGTTGTCTCTGTTTGTGGCTGCTGTGGTTTTATCACCATGAGGCGTCTTGATGTTTTTATCCAGTGAGAAACAATTATCTTGTGTCAAATATTTGTGGATGAACATTAATGACAGCCAGTTTCTAACTTTTGAAATCGGTTTTGCTGAGTAAAACCGATAGACTCTTTTGTCGTGTATCTTTGTTTGAAGAAAAACAAGGGGTTGTTGCTACGTAGCTAGCGTTAGCATTGACAGCTGTCTCCAGAATTGTTTTTTACTTCTATTGCCTTAACGTATAGGGTGACCAGACGTCCCCGATTTTTGGGTACAGACACCGATTTGGCCGACCTGTCCCCGATTAAAGCTGTCCCTGAAAATGCCCCCAATTTGAATAGGGGAGAAAAAAAGGTGCGCGCGGACGCAAACTCCAGTTATTACGATTAAACCAGTTAAAGGGGACCTATAATGCTTTTCGAGCTTTTCAGACTTATAAATATGTTTAAAATGCTGGATACTGGTTCTAGAGGCCGTGTGCCATATCATGAGGTTCATGCATTTGGAGGTGAGCCCTGCTAGATGTTTTGGATGTCTCTGAACGCTGTGTTTTACTAGGTTGCACTGACTTTTTTTTAACATTTAAGTCTAATGTTAAATGCTATTCTTCTACAGTAGCATTTGATGATGTTGTTTAGTCTTGCTGATGCTGTTGCACGGGTAGCTAGAAGTGACTGAGAGCTTGGATGTGTGTTGGGACTACCGCAACTTCTTATTGGCTACTCATTTGCTTTGGCTAAAATACATTAACATGTAATTGCCCCTGTTATTCATTTAATAATGCTAACATTTGAATTTTGAGCACCGCGCTGAAAAGTCTGCGATTTTCATTTCTGAAATCTGGTCACCTTACCTTTTACGTCTTTTCCTCTTGCTAAAGCTAAAGCTAAAGCATGATAAAGAGGGTTTTTGCTAACTGCTATAGCCAAAGTTTGCGTCTGCTGTTTACTCACTCAGTTAATGTCTTCACTGTCGGGCAGTGAAGAGCAGCCATCTTGTTTGCTTCTGTTTATATTACCTCTTTTCTTCCAATTAAATTAGCATGCTAACTAGCTAGCCCCAATCCAGGCGGCCTTTCTTATCATTTTCCGATACCGAGTCACTCTATTTTCCAGTCTACCCTGAAGAAGTAGGTCGTATTATAACCTTGGTGAACGTAGCTCACTTCATGTTGTTGCTGTTGTTGTGTGTGTTTTTGTCTTTTAGGCGACTTATTCGCCGTACCGCGACCGCATCCCCCTCCAGATCGTCCGGGCGGAGGTGGAGCTGTCTGCAGAGGAGCGGGCGTACCTCACCGCTGTGGAGAAAGGTACAAACACACACACACACACACACACACACACACACACACACACACACACACACACACACACTCACACACACACAACCCATCCATCCAGCCATAGCTCCCTCCTCACCTTCAGTGTCCTGATCCACCGGCCTGTTAAATGATGCCGAGCAGCAGCAGCAGCAGCAGCAGCAGCAGCTGGTCAGCCAGACGACAGGTCACTGTGTCGTCTCTGCTGCTGCTGCTGCAGACGTCTGCACCGTCACCGTCCTTGAAAACCAAGGTGTTCACTCGGCACGAAAACCAGATTCAAATCACGTCCTTCCTGTTTAGTTCTGGGCAAAGCTATGAAGATAAAAAGATCACCACTTGACAGCTCGAGATCAAATGTTTGAATTCATGTACCAAAGTTTTCAGGATGAAGTGTTTGCATTAGCAACTGTTTGTAGGAGACTAATCTTATTTCTGTTGTTTCTTTGAAGTAAACATGCTAACTCAGGGCTCCAGATAGTGGCCCCCTAACTTAAAATATCAGGAGCGCAAACAGAATATTTGGGGGTTTCACACCGTGGATTGACTTGCAAAGTAAATATTCATATTTCCTTGTTATTCATGATCCTCGCACCTGTAAACACAGATATCAGATTCTTTGAGTCGACCCTTCCATGTTTCACCAAAAAAGAACAACAAGAAAAACAGCAAATTGCATGTGTGGGAAATTTACTTGCACTGTCTCAAACTTTAGGGGCAAAATGGCTCCAGACTGGAGCCCTGTAACTAGCTAGCCCCAGTCCAAAAAACCAAATTCAAATCACGTCCTGTTTAGTTCTGGGCAAAGCTATGACGAAAGATCACCACCTGAGTTTCATTCTTAAATTCACCACCAGCTCCAGCATTACCAAATACTCCAACAATTTCTGTTGTTTCATTTCTTTTGAAGTAAACATGCTAGCTAGTCCTAATCCAACTGACTTCTTCTTCTCGTTCTGGTCAATGCTACAGAAATAAAAGTTTGCATTAGCAGCTGTCTTACTACGTTTATTCCTTCTCTGGAAACCAGCCTTTTGTTTTGCTTCTATTTCTGAAGAAATTTAGCATACCGGTTAGCTAGCTCCCAACCAGTCAGTCCTTTTTCACTATTTTCCAATACCGAGTCACTGCAGCGTCCAGCACCGTTCAGAGGTCATGTTATAACCACTTACATTGGAAATACAGTGATGCTGCAGGACTGATTCAGCTTTATTTCTATCACCTCTTTTCTTTTTACTTTTACAGTAGTTAGCATAAGCTGCCCAACCTACCGGATTGTAAATGCAGTGTTAGCTCGGGTTAAAGTGGAACTATGCAGGATCGTAATCTCTTGTTTATGACAGATAAGACTACACAGATATACACATGGTAACATGGTAGATGATAAATAACCTTATCCACCGCTCCATGGATTGATTTCTCACCGGCTTCGTTGTTGGAAACAAATGCACATGGAGGAGAGGAGGGTTAGCAACACGGCGGAAAAGCGATCGGACTTCCATAGTTCCTCTTTATCCATTGTTAATGCTAATGTTAGCCATGTAGCTACACCAAAATGTACATATAGCACCTTTAATCTTTTGGTAGCCATACCAGTATACACCTTGGTTGGAAGATAAGAAGATACACTGCAAAAACTCAAAATCTTTCCAAGAATATTTGTATTTCTTGTCAAAATGTCTCATTTCTAGTCAAAACTAATCTCTTTTCACTTAAAATAAGAATCATCACCTAAAAATGAACTTGTTTTTAGATAATTTTCACTTGTTTCAAACAAATTTTCACTTGAAATAAGTAGAAAAATCTGCCAGTGAAAGCAGTTTTTTGTGCTTGTTATAAGAAAGAAAAACTAAATAAAAAAAATATGCTTGAAAGAAGTAAAAAGTGTCTAAAAACAAGCTACTTTTTAATGTGATGAGTCTTATTTTAAGTATAATGAGATTTGTTTTGACTAGAAATAAAACAAATATTCTTAGTAAGATTTTGAGTTTTTGCAGTGTAAATCAAACTTTGTAAACCCCCGCCCCCCTCTCTCTCTCTCTCCCCTCCAGGCGACTATGCGGGCGTCAAACACGCGCTGCGGGAGGCGGAGGTGTACTACAACATGGACGTGAACTGTCTGGACCCGCTGGGCCGCAGCGCGCTGCTCATCGCCATCGAGAACGAGAACCTGGAGATCATGGAGCTGCTGCTGGACCACGGCATCCACACGGGCGACGCGCTGCTCTACGCCATCAGGAAGGAGGTGGTGGGCGCCGTGGAGCTGCTGCTGTCGCACCGGAGGCCCAGCGGGGAGAAACAGGTGTGTGTGTGTGTGAGGACGCCGTGGATGTAGGTTAAAGGGATAGTTCAACATTTTGGCGAATTGGCCCATTGCCATAATCCCTATAGTCATAGCAGTAGGTTCGTTAATTGTCGGTGCAAGCTGTTTTTAGAACGGGATAGGCTCATGGGATTTCTTGGTTTCCCTCATCAAACTCATCAAATACACAATCCAACAACTCCACAACGCTCTGGTGGACAAGTTGTGACCTGCACATTCACCACGCTATGAGATAATAACACAACGTTACCAGACAGAGTTGTTTTAGAGGGAAATTCATGCAAAACCGCTGATGCACGTTGCCTTCAGGGGCAGTTTTACATCAAGCAGTCTCTGTATTTCCCTCTAAAACAACTCTGTCTGGTAACGTTGTGTTATTATCTCATAGCGTGGTGAATGTGCAGGTCACAGCTTGTCCACCAGAGCGTTGTGGAGTTGTTGGATTGTGTATTTGATGAGTTTGATGAGGGAAACCAAGAAATCCCATACTGAGCCTCCGTAGCGTGGCTCTGAGCAGCTCGCGGCTCTGCTCCGCCATTCTAAAAACAGCTTGCACCGACAATTAAAGGTAACGAACCTACTGCTATATAGACTATAGGGATTATGGCAATGGGCCAATTTGCCAAAAATGTTGAACTATCCCTTTAATCTGTTGCAGCCCGACGCATTCATACATCTACATGTTTATGTTTAGTCATCCG